>NC_133150.1:51624208-51927000 GCF_048418815.1 Hemitrygon akajei | reverse complement strand
GCCCAGCACTGACCCCAGCGGCACACTACTCACCACTGATGCCAACCACAGATACACCAATGTATCCCAACCCTGTGCCAAATGGAGAAATTGGGGTGCAAAATATGTGTTTGGCGGTGTGATCCTGTTGAAGATGGCGGAAGCTACGGTGAATGTGGAGGGTATTTGAATAGTATGCGAGTCCTGCCTTAAATCTATTTCACAAATCGCCTTCCAAGTGCTTTACTTCCCGACTCCCTCGCTCCCGGTTTTCTGCCTCTCTTTCTCGTCTTCCTAATGCTGACTACTAATCTCTTTTTACCAGGCCTGGTGATGGTTCTCGTCCTAAAACGTCGATTGTTTACGCTTTGTGTAGATACTGCCTGGTCTACTGAGTTTGACCAGCATTTTGTGTCTGTTGCTTTGATTTCCGTCATCTGCAGATTATATATATTTTTTAATCATTCATCGTTACAGAGTCAATTCAGAGTTCAGGCAGACGGAGCCAGTTCGAGAACCTGATGGTTGCAGGCTACTTAAATGTAATAAATATTAAAAGAAAGAATATCTCGGGCCTTCATCGTATGCAATTTTCGATTGGAGCAGAGAAATAGAAATATGGTCTGGTAGTTCAGAAGCGGCTGGCTACACCGTTCTCCATGCGCAAAACAGAGAGACTCTGCACTGGCCTAAGCGTCTCGGCCCGAAATATCGACTGTACTCTTTTTCATAGATGCTGCCCGGCCTGTTGAGTTCATTGAGCGTTTTGTGTATCGTGCTTGGATTTACAACATCTGCTGATTTTCTCTTTTTCTTTGTGATTAATTAAATAAACAATGTATTTCTACCTCATGCGATGAAAGAGAGTCCTGTGAGAAGATTTTAACATTCAGACAAGTTATCCCCATTTGTTGAATTTGGATTCTAAAATCTTTTCCAGAATATTAGCAATTAGATTAGCAAAGTTATTGCCTCAAATTATCTCTGAGGATCAGACAGGATTTATTAAAAATCGTAACTCACATTTTAATGTTAGTAGGTTAATGAACATTGTATACACTACTTCATCTAATACTGCAGAATGTGTTATTTTGCTTGACACCGAGAAGGTGTTTGACAGACTTGAATGGAAATATTTATTTAACAAAGTTGAGAAATTTAATTTTAGCTCAAAATTTATATCTTCGATTCAAATGATAAAACATACACCTTTGACTGCCGTATTTACCAATAATCAGAGATTCCCGTTTTTTAGGCTTTTTCAAGGTACCAAACAGGGCTGAACTTTAAGCCCTTTGCTATTGTCCTGGAGCCCTTGGCAATTGCTATTTGTGATTCACCCAATATATTTGGCATTATTCATGGGAATGGACGCATAGATTATCACTATATGCGGATGACCTGTTATTACATATCTCTAGCCCAGAGAAACCCATTCCTGCAGTAATAACACTACTTGCTCAGTTTAGTAGATTTTCTGGTTATAAATTGAATCTGGATAAGAGTGTGTTTTTCCCATTAAATATGCAAGTTCCAATTTATAGACAATCACCATTTAGATTGGTTACTGATTATTTTATTTATTTGGGTGTTAAAATTATTAAGAACTATAAGGATCTATTTAAAGTTAATCTTTTTTACCCTTAATTGATCATGTTAAGCAGCTGTTTACTAAATGGTTCCCACTGTCCTTATCTTCGATTAGTAGAATTAATGCTATTAAGATGATTATTTTACCTAAATTTCTGTATCTATTTCAGGTGGTATCAATTTTTCTCCCTGAATCTTTTTTTTAAATATTATTGATTCTACAATGTCTTCATATATATGGCAGAATAGAAATCCCAGGTTAAGTAAGAATATTTACATAAATCAAAAAAGGAAGGTGGTTTGACTTTGCCGAAACTTAGATTTTATTATTGGGCAATTAATATTCGATATTTAACGTTTTGGAAACAAGAGTTGGATGAAACTCAATGTCCACGATGGATAAACCTCGAGTGGGAGTCTGTACAGGGGTTTTTCACTGGCTTCTATTTTAGGACCTGCGCTTCCCTTTGAACTTACTCAACTGAATAAACAAATGATAAATCCAATAGTTAAACATACAATACGAATATGTTTTCAATTTTGTAAATTTTTTGTATTGAATAAATTTATCCTGTCAAGTTCCATTATATTTATTTTTTTCCAACCATCTAGAACTGATCAAGTTTTTCTTTTATGTAAAACAAAAGGAATAACATGTTTTCGTGATTTATTCATGGATGATTGTTTTATGTCTTTTGACCAGTTGTCTAATAAATATAATTTGCCTAGACCACACTTTTTCATATATTTACAGATTAGAAACTTTCTGAACGCTACTCTACCTACCTTTCAAATATCGCATCAAATCGAAGTAACAGAAAAATATTTAGGTTTAAACCCCTATCAGAAGAGTTTAACAGCAATTATTTATGAACTGATTATGAAACTAAGTCTAGGTACATCTGAGAAAATTAAGAATGAGTAGGAAAGAGAACTTCAAATAACTTTATCTACAGAGAAATTGGAGAAAATTCTTAAACTAGTTAATACCTTTTCAATGTGTGCCAGAGACGCTTTGATACAATTTAAGGTGGTTCATAGGGCTCATATCTCCAAGGATAAGTTAGCTTGATTTTACTACCATATAAATCCTGTTTGTGATAGATGTAATTCTGAAGTAGCTTCCTTGACACTTATGTTCTGGTCTTGTCCTCTTCTAGGAAAATATTGGGAAGATGTTTTTGATATCAGTAGTTCTGCGTGTTGATTTACAGCCTCATACTATTACTGCAATTTTTGGACTACCAGTGATAGACTCCAGTCACTTATCCTCATTAGCTTGTTGTCTAATTGCATTTGTGACATTAATAGGCAGAAGATCCATTTTACTTAAATTGAAAGATTCCAAACGCCCCTTCCGCATTTCAATGGTTTTCCCAAACGATAGCATATTTAAACTTGGAAAAAATTAGGAGCAGTACTATGGACCCTTCGTTTAAATTTGAAGAAACTTGGAGGCCATTTATTCAATATATTCATATGATGTAAGTTGACACTGTCTGAATCCTTTTTTAGTATTTTTTTTGTTCATCTATAGAGGAGCGGAGTTAAAGACAATTTATAATTTTAACCAATGAAATATGGCAGTGAAATCTTTGTTTGTTTCTTTTAGTTTAACTTTTTTTTAATTTAGTTTAGGGTTTTTATTTATCTCCTTTTATAAAATAAACTTTTCATGGTTAGTTACTAAGAGATTGGGAGGCTAAACTCCATTTGTTACTTGGAATCTGTGTTTGTACATGTTAACCGTTATTAATGTAATCCCGATCTTAATGTCCCATTATCAATTTTGCTATGTTTATTAATTTGGAATTTAACAAAAAAGATTGAAAAGGAAAGAATTTTAATGCTTAATAACTAATTTGCAACCCAGAGGGACCTGGAGAAATAGAGCAGTGAAAGAAGTGCTTGGAGTAAAGCCAGATCTAACATATAGAGAGGTTTTGAGGAAAGAGAAGCAGAATAAAGGGTGTAAAGGTACTAAGGTAGTGTAAGTGTCCGTGATGGCGGGAATAGAGAACCCAGATGATGTTCTCAGCTGACCTCACTATCCGCTGCATGGTCAGCTGAGAAGATCATCGGGGTCTCTATTACCCCCATCACAGACATTTACACTACACGTTGCATCCGCAAAGCAAACAGCATTATGAAGGACCCCATGCACCCCTCATACAATCTCTTCTCCCTCCTGCCATCCGGGAAAAGGCTCCGAAGCATTCGGGCTCTCACGACCAGACTATGTAACAGTTTCTTCCCCCAAGCTATCAGGCTCCTCAATACCCAAAGCCTGGACTAACACCTTGCCCTATTGTCCTGTTTATTATTTATTGTAATGCCTGCACTGTTTGTGCACTTTATGCAGTCCTGGGTAGGTCTGTCGTCTAGTGTAGTTGTTGTGTGCTCTTTTTTCTTTTTCTCTGTGTTGTTTTTTTTTTACGTAGTTCAGTCTAATTTTTGTAATGTGTCATGTAACACCATGGTCCTGGGAAACGTTGTCTCATTTTTACTATGCACTGTACCAGCAGTTATGGTTGAAATGACAGTAAAAGCGACATGACTTGACTTGACTTGAAGGTAGCAGGGCTAAAGTGCGTATACTTCAATGCAAGAAGCACCAGGAGCAAAGGTCATGAACTGAGAGCTTGGATACATACATGGAATAATGATGTAGCGGCCATTACAGAGATTTGGCTGAAACCAGGGAAGGAATGGATTCTCAATATTGCTGGATTTCACGGTTATAAAAGGGATAGAGAGGGGGGGGGGAGGGGAGGAGGGGTGGCATTACTGGTCAGGGATACTATTACAGCTACAAAAAGGGTGGGTAATGTAGCAGCATCCTCTTTTGAGTGAGTATGGGTTGCAGTCAGGAACAGGAAGGGAACAGTTACTCTATTTGGAGTATTCTATAGGCCCCTTAGTAGCAGCAGGAATACTGAGGAGCAGATTGAGGGTCAGATTTTGGAAAGGTGCAAAAATAACAGGGTTGTTATCATAGATGACTTTAACTTCCCTAACATTGATTGGCACCTGATTAGTTCCAATGGTTTAGACGGGGCAGAATTTGTTAAGTGAGTCCAGGACAGATTCCTATCACAGTATGTTGACAGGCTGACTAGGGGGAATGTCATACTAGATCTAGTATTAGATAACGAACCGGGGCAGGTCACAGATGTCTCAGTGGGTGAGCATCTGGGGGACAGTGACCACCGCTCCCTGACCTTTAGCATTATCATGGAAAAGGATAGAATCAGAAAGGACAGGAAAATTTTTAATTGGGGAAGGGCAAATTATAAGGCTAGAACTTGCAGGTGTGAATTGGGATGATGTTTTTGCAGGGAAATTTACTGTGGACATGTGGTCAATGTTTAAGGATCTCTTGCAGGATATTGTGGATATATTTGTCCCGGTGAGGAAGATAAAGAATGGTATGGTGAAGGAACCATGGGTGACAAGTGAGGTGGAAAATCTAGTCAGGTGGAAGAAGTCAGCATACATGATGTTTAGGAAGCAAGGATCAGATGAGTCTATTGAGGAATATAGGGTAGTAAGAAAGGAGCTTAAGAAGGGGCTGAGGAGATCAAGAAGGGGGTATAAGAAGGCCATGGCGAGTAGGGTAAAGGAAAACCCCAAGGCATTCTTCAAACATGTGAAGAACAAAATGATGACAGGAGTGAAGGTAGGGTTGATTTGAGATAAAGGTGGGAAGATATGCCTGGAGGGCACATAAGAGATTGATGTCCTCAATGAATACTTCTCTTTGGTATTCACCAATGAGAGGGAATTGATGACGGTGAGGACAATCTGAGTGAGTTTGATGCTCTGGAGCATGTTGATATTAAGGGAGAGGAGGTGTTGGAGTTGTTAAAATACATCAGGACGAATAAGTCCACGAGACCTGACGGAATATTCCCCAGGCTGCCCCATGAGGTGAGGGAAGAAATAGCTGAGCCTCTGCCTAGTATCTTCATGTCCTCGTTGTCCACGGGAAAGGTACTGGAGGATTAGAGGGAGGCGAATGTTGTCCCCTTGTTCAAAAAAAATTAGTAGGGATAGTCCAGTGAGCCTTACGTCTGTGGTGGGAAAGCTGTTGGAAAAGATTCTTCGAGATAGGATCTATGGGCATTTAGAGAATCATGGTCTGATCAGGGACAGTCAGCATGTCTTTGTGAAGGGCAGATTGTGTCTAACAAGCCTGATAGAGTTCTTTGAGGAGGTGACCAGGCATATGGATGAGGGTAGTGCACTGGATGTGATCTACATGGATTTTAGTAAGGCATTTGACAAGGTTCCACAAGGTAGGCTTATTCAGAAAGTCAGAAGTCATGGGATCCTGGGAGGTTTGGCCAGGTTGATTCAGAGTTGGCTTGCCTGAAGAAAGCAGAGGGTCGTGGTGGAGGGAGTACATTCGGAATGGTGTGTTTTGACGAGTGGTGTCCCACAAGGTTCAGTTCTGGGACCCCTACTTTTCGTGATTTTTATTAACGTCCTGGATGTGGGGGTAGAAGGGTGTGTTGGCATGTTTGCAGACGACACAAAGGTTGATGGTGTTGTGGATAATGTAGAGTGTTGTCGAAGATTGCAGAGAGACATTGGTAGGATGAATTTTGCTGAGAAGTGGTAGATGGAGACCAACCCGGAGAAGTGTGATGTGGTACACTTTGGAAGGACAAACTTCAAGGCAGAGTACAAAGTAAATAGCAGGATACTTGGTAGTGTATAGGAGCAGAGGGATCTGGGGATACGTGTCTACAGATCCCTGAAAGTTGCCGCACAGGTAGATAGGGTAGTCAAGAAACTTATGGGGTATTAGCTTTCAGGAGTCAAGGGATAGAGTTTAAGAGTCGCGAGGTAATGATGCAGCTCTATAAAAGTCTGGTTAGGCCACACATGGAGTACTGTGTCCATTTCTGGTCGCCTTACTATAGGAAGGATACAGAAGCATTGGAAAGGGTACAGAGGAGTTTTACCAGGATGCTGCCTGGTTTAGAGGGTATGGATTATGATCAGAGATTAAGGGAGCTAGGGCATTACTCTTTGGAGAGAAGGAAGATGAGAGGAGACATGATAGAGGTGTACAAGATATTAAGAGGAATAGATAGAGTGGACAGACAGTGCCTCTTTCTCAGGGCACCACTGCTCAGTATAAGAGGACATGGCTTTAAGGTAAGGGGTGGGAAGTTCAAGGGGGATGTTAGAAGAAGGAGTGGTTGGTGCGTGGAATGCACTGCTTGAGTCAGCGGTGTAGGCAGATACACTAGATAAATTTAAGAGGCTACTAGAGGGGTATATGGAGGAATTTAAGTTTGTGGGGGGGGGGGGTGGTTGTATGGGAGGCAGGGTTTAAGGGTCGATGCAACCTTGTCGGCTGAAGTGCCTGTAGTGTGCTGTACTATTCTATGTTCTATTAACTTGAAATATTTCGAAAGCTTAGACAGATAACGTGCTTAAATAGCCTGATGAGAGACTTGTCATTAATAGGCGGGGAATTGGAAAAAGCATGGATGTAATGTCCTAGCGTTATAACACAACGGTCATATATCGGCTGGCATACTCCCAACATATTACCCGATGAAAAAGAAAGCTTGGCAGAATTTGCGAGGATTTTTACAGGAGGCTTTCTGGGTTGGAACGATTCGGTTATTATATTTAGAAATGCAGCACAGTAAGGGGCCGTACCGAACCACCGGCTCAGCGCTGCCCAATAACAGCCATAAAACCCATTAACCTAATAAACTTTGCATCCTGGATTGTGCGAGGAAACTGGAGCACATGGAAGAAACCACCAGTGTCATAGGGAGAACGTGCCAACCTCTTACAGACAGGAATGTATCCCCGTTCATTGGTTCTGTAATATCAGTACGTTAACCGCTATGCTACCGTGACGCTCTTATATTCAATCGTCCTATGAGAAATGAATACACAGTCTATACATGTTTTCCTGGATCAGAAGTAATTACATTCTGCTGAGTGCTGAAGATTAAATTAGGACTGATTTGCATACAAAACATTTGATTTCTATCTGAGGTGAATACCACTGGAGAACATGGACTTGGCATGTAATAAGTGGGGATCTTAGTGGGAATATTTTCACGCAGTCTCATGTTAGCCTGTAATACGAGAGAGAATGCTCAAAATAAATCACTGACAGAAGTTATCTGGCATGCTCTGGAATTCAAGAGGACCAAATCTGCCGATCAAATGCTGAAAGGTTGGACTGATAATGACAGATAACCTCTCGTTGGCCTGGATGTCATGACCTTCCTCCAGTAATTCTCATCAGAAATTCTAAATTCTAGGTACTACATGTGATATGTGGTCCTCTCTCTCTCTCTCTCTCTCTCTCTCTCTCTCTCTCTCTCTCTCTCTCTCTCTCTCTCTCTCTCTCTCTCTCTCTCTCTCTCTCTCTCTCTCTCTCTCTCTCCCTCCCTCCCTCTCTCTGTATTGCCCCCATTTCAGTTCAGTTTGTCTTTACCTTCTCTAACTCTCCGTTTGCTTTTTTTCTTCATTCTCTCTTTGAAACCCCGATTTTGAACCATCTATTTATTTTTGCTGCCATCGCTCTATTTCTCACAGCTTCCATCTCTCTCTCTCCTTCTGTCCCTCTGACTGAATATGATACACATTTTTCACATCCTTCTGCATGACCTTCCCTCCTTTCCACCTACTCACTTAGAACCCGTGTTTATTGTTCCACGTATACAGTGGCATGCAAAAGTTTGGACACCCCGGTCAAAATTTCTGTTACTCTGAATAATTGAGTGAGTAGAAGATGAACTGATCTCCGAAACTCATAGAGTTAAATATGAAACATTCTTTACAACATTTTAAGCAAGATTAGTGTATGTTTGTTTTAAATTTAATTTTAGAGTGAAAACGTTTGGGCACCCCAAGAGGTTTGAGCTCTCAGATAACGTTTACAAAGTTTTCAGTCCTTAATTAGCTTGTTATGGCTAAGGCCAGTTGATGCAAATTTCAATGCTTTATAAATACCCTGACACCACAAACCTTGTCCCAACAATCAGCCGTCATGGGTTCCTCTAAGCAGCTGCCTACCACTCTGAAAATTAAAATAAATGATGCCCCCAAAGCAGGAGAAAGCTATAAGAAGATAACAAAGCGTTTTCAGTTATCCGTTTCCTCAGTTCGTAATGTAATTACGAACTGCCAGTTATCAGGAACGGTGGAGGTCAAGTTGTGGTCTGGAAGACCAAGAAAACTTTCCCAGTGAACTGTTCGTAATTCTGCTAAAAAGGCAAATCAAAACCCCCGTTTGACTGCAAAAGACCTTCAGGAAGATTTAGCAGACTCTAGAGGGGTGGTGCACTGTTCTACTGTGTAGCAACACCTACACAAATATGACCTTCATGGTAGAGTCATCAGAAGAAAACCTTTCCTGCGTCTTCACCACAAAATTCAACGTCAGAAGTTTGCAAAGGAACATCTAAACAAGCCTCACACACAAAATAATGGTGGAACGCAGCAGGCCAGGTAGCATCTGTAGGAAGAAGCACTGTCGACGTTTCGGGCCGAGACCCTTCGTCGAAAAGTCGACAGTGCTTTTTCGTATAGATGCTGCTTGGCCTGCTGCGTTCCACCAGTATTTTGTGTGTGTTGCTTAAATTTCCACCATCTGCAGATTTCCTCGTGTTTGCTATCTAAACAAGCCTGATGCATTTTGGAAACAAGTCCTCTGAATTGATGAAGTTAAAATAGAACGCTTTGGCTGCAATGAGCAAAGGTATGTTTGGAGAAAAAAGGGTGCAGAATTTCATGAAAAGAACACCTCTCCAACTGTTAAGCACGGGGGTGGATCGATCATGCTTTCGGCTTGTGTCACAGCTAGTGGCACGGGGAACATTTCACTGGCAGAGGGAAGAATGAATTCAATTAAATACCAGCAAATTTTGGAAGCAAGGAACACACTGTCTGTGAAAAAGCTCAAGATGAAAGATGAAGGCTTAAACAACAGGATAATGATCCTAAGCACACCTCAAAATCCATACTCAAAATCCAATTTGACTACTTCAAAAGGCACAAGCTGAGGGTTTTGCCATTGTCCTCACAGTCCTCCGACCTAAACATAATCGAAAATCTGTGGATAGACCTCAATATATCAGTGCATGCAAGACTGCCCAAGAATCTCACAGAACTAGAAGCCTTTTGCAAGGAAAAATGGGCGACAAACCCCAAACAACAATTAAAAGACTCTTAGCTGGTTACAGAAAGCGTTTACAAGCTGTGATACTTGCCAAAGGGGGTATTACTACATACTGACCATGCAGGGTGCCCAAAATTCTGCATTGGGCCCTTTTCCTTTTTTGTTATTTTGAAACTATAAAAGATGGAAATAAAGAAATAAGCTTGCTTAAATATTAAAGAAGTTCATGCCTTTTGGAAATCAAGTTATCTTTTACTCGCTTAACTATTCACAGTAACAGAAATTTCGACCAGGGATGCCCAAACTTCTTCATGCCACTGTATATTCATATAGCCCGATTAATTTCGAAAAATCTTTACTTTCTGCTGGTATGCTTCTGAAACGTCAGTATGCTTTTAGGTTTTATAATCAATGTTTTCTTACACTGGGCGCCTCCCTAATAATAGTTCCAAAGTCACCTCAGCACTCTGTTTACTGTTGCCAGCTGCACTTTAAGGATGTTACCGCACGATGGCTCCGTTTTTGTCATTAATCGTGTACCAGTAAAGCGCAAAGGAATCAACCGAGTTAATGACCCAAAGGAGATCTATATGAGTAAATGCATTGACTTTCATTTCAATGCACTTGTATTATCCATTGTGCGGTGGTTGCAACAGCAAATCACTCGCTCCGTATCCCACCATTAATCAATGGATGAGATCAATGTTAAAATCTATGTCATAATGAGATCATGTCTTATAACTGATCTCCTTCACTTTCACCCTTCGCAGATGATAATGATACAAAATGGAAACAAGCTGTAGGCCCGCAATGTCCATCTAAACTAACAAGTACCAATCTATATCAATCCTATACCCAGAGCTTCTCTCCATGTCCTTGCATACCTCGGTGATTTGTGCTCTTTTGTATATTGATTGTGATGTGTGAGCGTCAGTCTCCAGCATTCTCTCATGCAGCTCCCTACAAACTACAAACACCCCGTTGACGAGAAACAAGCTCTATATATTCGTTCGATACTTATTACCCTTTACTGAATCATGTCTCTCGCTGTGAAAACATCGAATATTATGTAACGGGTTCTTTATACCGCCACATCGAATATGGATAAAAGCATTCTTTTCACTAGCTTACGCGAGCCTTTCGGAAAGTCGTACACCTCTGCTCGGAAACCCAATGCAAAACAAAAGATCCCAGGGCTTGTACAGCTAGGGTTCTCTGATCATTTAGTATTTCCCGGGATTTCCTGTATAATTTCTGTCATCATTTGACCTCCCATCATGAGAGCTGTTCACGCTATCGTTAGTAACGTTGCGCTTTCAACACCGTTAGTGTGAATTAAAACTTACCCAGCAAATGCAGATAAATATAATCATGCTGTTAATTGAGCAAATCCACTCACCCAGGACACCGATGATTGCCAGACAACTGTTGAAATGGAATTCGATTTGTAGGATCACAGGCTTATTCATTATTGATAAGATTCTGCTGATTCTGCACACGGGACTCCCAGAATGAATTGTGTCGAATACAGCTCCTTATAAATCACGGATTAACATCCCTCTTTCTTATTTTACTTTGGAGTTAACAAATTTAATTGATTTAATCAGGCAGTGCCAATGACATCACACGTTCTCTCAGTGCGGAGGGATTCCCCATGGATATAATCCAATTTGGGGCAAATACTTCTTGCAATAACACATTTTTAAAATGTTTCTGTTTGCAGTAAGTGGCTTCCAGCGATATCAAACAACTTGAATAACAACAGATGCCGAACTTGAGCTTCCATTTCATTATCCTCAAATGCAGAGATCGACGTTTTCGGAAACTCCCACATTTGGCGTTTGGCGTTGCCTATGGGGGAAGGGGGATTGTTGCTTGCTGCCACGTACGCGCGGCAGGGAAGGGAGCTGGGAACGACTTTGAGCTTCTAACATTTAACTGTCGTTCATTCTTTGGGGCACTGCTCTGTTTTCGTGGATGGTTACGAAGAAAAAGCATTTCAGGATGTATATTGCATACATTTCTCCGACGTTAAATTGGACTTTTGAACCTTTGAACTTCCTTTCACCTATTTTATCCATTCGTGGAATTTCGCACGGTGTTCGGTTTCGTGAGAGTTCTGCAAACGTCAAAAAGTTCTTTCCTCAGCATCAGCTTGTAACGATGGTTTTCAAATAGGATCAATGCGCAATTCCAGAAAGCAGGCTTATGCATCCTCATCCTCAGTTATAGCCAAACATTTCCTTACATAGGGGAGATTGGATAGACTAGGGCTGTTTTGCGCAGAGCGGGGCATTTTAGGTGGGGTTATGATAGATATAGATAAAAAAAAATTGAGGTATAGATGGTGTGGATTAATCCAAATGATTCAAGTTCTCTGAAGTAGGTATGGATTTATGGCAGTCCATAATAAATTTCGCAGGGATCAGAAGGAGTTCTTTGCCATCCGGAAAGTATTAAGAGCAGAAGATGCACTGCGCTTGAGAGCAAGGGCAAAGCAACGTCTTTGCCAAAATTTAATTAGCTTTTAGAAAAAAAATATGAATTGCATGGTAATAGTAAACTACAATAGGAGCTGGATGGTGGGATTTGGTTGGTGTACTACCGCGTTTGAAAGTTAAATTAATCTCTTTTACCAAAATGTCATTCGTAAATGCAAGCCCGATGTTTTCAGTGAAGAATCTACCACCACCCCTGCATGATAATAACAAAACCCACAAATGACTCTGCGCATTCCTGAATACGTGCCCTTGCTAGGATAAAAGAGTTATACAAAATCTATCACAGCCACGAACACTAACGGGGACCATTCGCTCTCGCCTGCGGGCAGCTGAAAGAAAATGGTATTCACGCACGCTAGAACGCATAATCCAGCGAATTCACGTTTCTTGCTGCATGTAGTCAACTCCTTCCTTTTCGTTTCAGATTTGTCAAATCTTAACCGAAGCATAGCGACGGCAATGCTCACTGCTTACCTTAGTCAACGTTTCGGGATAGAAGACTGCAATTTACAGCGATGCTGTAAAGGAGCGCCATTAATTTCGTGTTCATAGCAGCCTCGAGCCGCAGTGACGGCGTTTGCTTTTGGTTTGAGAGTTTTAGTTAGCAGCTATATTCTCACAGCGTTTATTATTTTCACTAGCTCTTTACAATTTCGGCTCAGCATATCCTTTCTTAGATAAGAGGCTCAAAACTGCTCACAAGTGCGGTCTGACAAATACCACATAAAGCCTCAGCATTACATTCTTGCTTTACACTCGTATATCGTTGCGGTGACATTGGGTGTGTTGCATTGAGATCCAGTTAAATATGGCAGATGTACACAGCATGAATGGTTGTCATAAAATGCGACAAATAGACTTTGAAGTGGGAAAGAATGAAGGCATACTCCTTAGTAAAAACAATTATATTCGAATAGTATCTGAATGGACGAAGATCAGTTCAGAGGGATAGTTCTGCTCTACTGCAAGATTCACACGATATTGGCTTCCATGTCCAGAAAACCCATGATGCACGGTTTGGTTCACTGCGATGAAGAATACAGAGTGTTTGTACAAATGCCCAAGCCAGACTTGGAAAACGGCGCATAACGTTGGTGCCATGACCTTAAAGGTTACAGAAACATTCTGGATCATTAGAAAGACATTCCTGGGGCGAGAGCGTTGCCCAAAAGGAGAGCCTTCATCCCTCTCGCCTGTGTTTTACTTTAGTTTAGAATGATTAGAATGAACATCTTCTCTTGTACAGAGGTTCCATTTCGGTGCCATGTTTGTTTTTCCTCCTGACAGAAACGGAATTTTCCTGTGCTCTGTGCCTTGGTCTTTTCAAGAGCTCCGCATTTGAAATTTGGACTTCACAAAACCCACAGTTCCCAATTAACTCTCCCTAGTTCCTACCTAACACCCTCATAATTTGACTGCTCCAAATTAATAATGTCACGCAAGACCAATGCCTAATCTTGTCTATAGCTGTCTTAAATCTTATAGTGTTGTGAACACTTGTTTCTAACTATTCTTCCACTGATAGTTCAACCACTTTCAGGCTTCATCAACGAGTACAGTGCTACCCCTACACATCTTGATGATACACATCTTGATATATGAAACTCACCTGGATACACCTAAAAACTCTGCTTAGTCAAACCTTCCGCAATGTTGAGATCTGAGTGTATTAGGGAATTTGAACCCACCCACACAACATCCCCATTGTTTTCAAAACTTTTCTGAACGCCTGCATATCTGTTCCTCAAGACTCAGTTGGTTGTTGGGTGGTCTGTAGTACAATCCCATCAAATTGACTGTGTATTTCTTATTTTTAAGTTCTAAACATATATGAACGAATCCTTCATTATGTTGACTTTGAGTGTAGCTGTGCTATTGTCCACGTATAATAGCTCTGCCCTCTTTAACCTCCTTCTCTTTATACAAAATGTAGTAAATACCAGCGAATTCATCAGCATTCTTGACCCTCTCTCAACCACGACTCTGTTATGGGCACAGCCTAATAGTACCATGATTCTGGCTCCAATACTCCCAGCATGAATAGTTTAATTGGTCCGACTGATAGCGTCTTTCCGTTCCTCCTGCCTATTCTCACTGGTAATGACAACTACCTCCTTAATTCCCCCAATTTCTGACATAGTGTTCTGGTTCCCTCTAAGGTTCTTAATAGATCAACATGCCACTTGAGAAGAAAATATATTTTCGGACTTATCTCACCACGTGGAAGGCGTTCCAACTATGGACTACAAATGAAATAATATATAAAAAAGTGAAAACTAAGTTAAATATTAAAACTGACGAAAATTACTGCAAAAGATTAATATGAATTTTCGAGTTCAACGAAGGATGAGAACGGAATTAGAATCTAGCAATCAGATATCATGAGCGAGCAATATTATCCAGATTATAAGGGGCTCAGCAGATTCATGCAAATACACAACAGACCGTCGAGGACAAATGTACATGCCTTCGGAGAGAGGCGTGAGAAATTGTAAAGAGACATCAGTATATGATAAGATCCGACCAAGTTCTCGTGTCTAGCTAGAGGATGGAAAAGAAAACAAGTATATGACGTGGCAATGCTAAACAACATAAATGCAGAACTATTAATATAAAAGCAAATGAAAGGGAAAACTGAGGAATCAAAGACCTAATGCACTGCACCTCAGCTTTGTGCACAATTACCACAACGACATCTGTTCATCACCTAACAATCTATAGCTGATGGGACTCATAAGTTGAAAAGGTGGTTAAGAATGCATATAGAATCTTTGCTGTTAATGATCGAGGCACCGAGTTCAAAAGTAAGGAAGTTCTAATGGAGCTTATAGAACAGTTGTCTAGTTAGGCCCCACATAGATCGCCAAAAATCTAGTCGCCCATTATAGAAAAGATATCAATGTTTACAAGGTGATATAGAAGAGGTTTACTCAGACGATCACAAACGAGAAAGCCCGCCGATTCTGTAAGTCCAACAACATGCACAAAATGCTGGAGAAACTCAGCAGTCGATTGTACTTTATTCCATAGATAAGGCCTGGCTTGCTGAATCCCTCCAGCATTTTGCCCGTGTTACCAGGATGATACCTGGATCAGAGAGTATGTATTACAACAAGAGGATAGACAACCTGCGGAGCTTTCTGTTGAGCGACGGAGGCTGAGAAGAGTCCTGATAGAGTCATCCTGGTAGATTATGAGTGACATAGATAGACGGGACAGGAAATGTCATTTTCCAAGGGTTAAAATATCTCATACCAAGTGTGTGCATTTAAGATGAGACAGTGTAATTGAAAAGGAGATGCCAGAGAGTGATGGGTGCCTGAGATATGCTGCTTGAGGTGGTGCTAGAGGTGGAAACTTTAAAGGTTTTTAAGAGGCTTTTTGAAAGGCACCTTGATGTGAGGAAAATAGAACGATATAGATATTGTGCAGTCAGAAGAGATTTGTTTGGCTTGCGAGGTAATTACAAAGTCTGATGGTGCAGCACAATTTTCTGGGCTGGAGGGCTTGCTGTTCTGTGTTAAATGTTACTGTAGCACTGCGTCCCAGTGCTGCACACATCACTGATTTCCTCCAAATCAAAAATACCTTCACAACCGTCATGTGAATTATCACAGAGTGAGCTAACCCAAAACGCCCCGTATTGAGGATTTCAAAGTTCATTTCAGTGGAAAACTGTGACTTTTTTTTATTAAAGACTGGCTGGACACTTGCTGTGACAGTTGGTCCAATGGACGTTAACCAGGGGAACACGAAGACCGAGTCTCACCTGACAAACCCAATTTGCTTTATTTTAACTTGCATGATAGGTTGCTAAAAATTGATTTGCAAACAGACATTTCCTCGGAGTCTGACCAGCACGTTATATATCTTCGTGGTCACAAAAGAAATGTAGATAATTAAAGCCAGAATTTTCTACTTTGGACGCAAACATTTCGAAATTAGATCCAACTACTGATTGTCTCTTAGGCATATGAATGTGAGTCTAAAATACCCTGGTTTCCTCGGCTGCCTAAGTCCAGGGAAGGCAAACCCCGCCCCCATCAAACTAGTGAGATTGAGGCCCACTCCTACCCTAAACCCCAGTATGTTTGGATGCTTTGTAATGTGCTACCCTGTTACCAATTAGTGCCACGAAATAACAGACAGCACACTGCATACGATTAAAGGAATTATATTTATGAATCTTATCCTAAGGGTTAGTAAAGAATAACAAAAAGAAAAAGACCCATTCTAATTAAACAGTTAAATGTGCACAAGTTGGAGCTCATCTTGAACTTCTCTGTCACTCACGAGCTGAGTCCTCGTCAGCATGAACGTCCACATCACTTTCCGAACATCGCTTGCAATCCATCTCGAACAGACGGGTCGCTCACAACCGGTTCTCCCCAGCGTCCTCTCTCTTCATCTCCCGCCGAACAATATAAAAATAAAACCATCCTTATTGTAACTCACAAGGAAAACCTCCCGCTAATTAGATGACACATTCCACATCATCCCTTTCCTTCAACAGTAACCCAAACAAGCCGAAATGAAGAAAGGTGAAATCAAGAAGCTCTTACAGAACTACCAAAATGAAATTCATACAGAATAACAGTAAAAATATGAACCAGGGCATTACACAACATTGAATTACGGTGGATTTATTTTGGCTTCTTTGACACTGATCAACTGAAAAATACTCTTCCGTGTCAACGTGAAAACAGAACTCTTCAATGTGATCTAAATTAATTACAAATGTAAAACATAATAAAATTGATTGCATAAGTATACACATCCTTTAATATGACACACCAAATCATTACTGCTGGAGACATATTGCTTTAGAAGTCACATTATTGGTTAAATGGAGATCTGCTTTTGGAGACCCGTGTGCAGTCAAGCTGTTTCAAATAATATACACATGTATTGGAAGGTCCCACTGCTGGTGAATCAGTATTCTGACAAACTCTATACCTTGAAGGCAAAAAAAAAAAACACTCCAAGAAAAACTGCAAAATAAGTTATTATAACATATAACATATAACAATCACAGCACGGAAACAGGCCATCTCGGCCCTCCTAGTCCGTGCCGAACTCTTAATCTCACCTAGTCCCACCTACCCGCACAGCCCATAACCCTCCACTCCTTTCCTGTCCATATACCTATCCAATTTTACCTTAAATGACACAACTGAACTGGCCTCTACTACTTCTACAGGAAGCTCATTCCACACAGGTTATTGTCAGCTGATGGATACAAGAAAATCTCCAAGTCACTAAATATCCCTCGGAGGTACAGTTAAGTCAACCATCCAGAAATGGTAAGAATATGGCACAGCTGTAAATCTGCCTAGAGCAGGCTGTCCTCAAAAACTGATTCACCATACAAGAAGGAGGCCAGGGAGGGAGGCCACCAAGAGCTCCATGACAACTCTGGAGAAGCTTTAGTGGCTGAGATGGGAGAGACTGTTCGTACAACTGTTTCCCGAGTGCTACACCAGTTTCAGCTTTATGGGAGAGTGGCAAACCGAAAGACATTATTGAAAAACTCACACGTAATCTCGGCAAGTGTTTGCCAGAAGGCATGTAGGAAATCCGAAGTCATCTGGAAGAATGTTTTATATTCTGATTAAACCAAAAATTGAAGTTGTTGTCCATCAGACTAAATGCTATGCTTGGAGGAAACCAAATATTCCCCTTAATCAGAAACGCACCATCCGTACTGTGAAGCATGTCCGTGGTTACACCATGCTGTGCGGATTCTTCACTGCAGCAGGCCCTGCAAGTCTTGTGAAGGTAGAGGGTAAACTGAATACAGGGAAATTCTGTAGAAGAAACAGAAGTAGTCTGCACGATAACTGCGACTTGAGAGGTTTGACTTCCAGTAAGACAAGCATAAAACCAAAGCGATACAGGAACGGGTTAAAAACAACAAAGGTAATGCCATGGAGTGGCCAAGTCAGTGACGAGACCTCAATCGAATTGAAAAGTGTGGCTGGACCTGAAAAGACTGTTTACTCACGATCCCCATGCAATCTGACAGAGCTTGAGCAGCTGTTTTTAATAGAAGAATGGGGATAAATTGTAGTGTCCAGACGTGCAAAGCTGACAGAGACTCATCCACACAGACTCAAGGCTATAATTGCTGCAAAAGGTACATCTACTAAATAATGACGTGAAGGGGGTGAATACTTATGCAATCTGTTATTTTATATTTTAGTTTTATAATTAATTTAGATCACTTTGTAGAGAACAGTTTTCACTTTGACATAAGAGAGTCTTTTATTCTGTTGATCATTGTTAAAAAAGCCTAATTAAATCCTCTGTGATTCAATGTTGTAAAAAAAAATCATGCAAACTTCCAATGGCAGGAGATACTTTTGATAGGCACTGTATATCAAAAGGGATAATTTGTGTGCTGCTCCATTCTATCACTCGATGGTGCGGGCAAATAAGATTTGGCAGATTGAAAAATAGTTTGGAACAATATTTCCTCAGGACAATATCTGAAAATTACCAATGGTGGGGAATCTTTTGTACAATTTAGTAACAGAGTTTAACAAAGAGACGGAAGGGACATATCGCTATCCTCCTCAGCTCCTCTCTGAATTTCCTCTGGGTCAGAGCATAAACGGCAGTGTTGGTACAAGTTCCAAGATAGAACAGCATGACACCTGTCTTGTCAGCGATAATGACGGGGTGGTTATAACTCGGATAGACATGCCCGCTGGAAATCGCCATCAGAATGAAAACGGATACCTTCGTCAGCCACAGCAGTATAAAGCTCCCCGACACCACAAACAGCAGGATGATGGACCTCCGTCTTTGAACCATCTCGGGGTCCTTTCGCAGATCCCCGTTATTGGGTCCTTTGAGTCCCCTACGAGCTCGATTTGCCAACATGATGTGCCTGACAGTGAGCGTGTTGAGTATCAGGATCAGGAAGTAGGGGATCAGTGGGTTTAGCAGGTGGTGAATCCAGAAAAATGCCACCCAACCAGGCAAACTGAAGAATTCCAGCTTGATGGCGCAGCCCCAGGGTATTCCATTATAGAAACCGTAAGGTTGCAATCTGAAATAAAAAGGTATATTCCTTAAAACGCTCAGTGCAGTCACAGCGGTTATAACTATCGCCGCTGTCTTTGCAGTGCAATATCTAACTTTCAAGTTGTGACAACAAATCGCCACAAATCGATCAACGGTGAACGCGATTGTCAGCCAAACAGAACAGTCTATTGTCGCGTAGCCCAGTAGAGAAATGGTGCTGCAAACAGTTGTGTAGAACCAGAACATGGCTGGGAAAAGTCTATGCACAAGTCTGTCGAGTATCATACAAAAGACTACGACTAGCAGGTCTGCTGTTGCCATGGAGATCAGGTAAGCAGTAACTCCTTTGGAGAGGTCGCTCATTCCCCTCGAGAGAATCGCAATCGTCATGGAGTTAGCTGTGGAAGAAGACGAGCACGTTAACGTCTGAGATCGACTAAATACATATGTAAAGTTTTGTAAATAAGCTACCACGAATTGAGAAATCATTTGTTTTTTTTTGCTGCACTTCCTTCTATTGATTGAAGTGATTTCTCAGTTTAAAGTTGGGGGTACATTTAAAATTATAATACTAATAAGAAAAATAGTAATAAAATAATAATATTAACTTTTATGGAGCAGTATTTTAGCAAATGATGTACTTCAAAGAACTTTAATTTGGGATAAAAGTACAAGTATGAAAATAACATAAAAATAAAATTAAGCATGAAACTAATAGACGAAAAGATGACAGTTAGGCTTGCTGCGTCCCTTCTAGTTTTAGATATGAATATCAAAGTTTCGAATCGTAGGATCTGACCTGAAAGCATCACAATATATAACTGTATGTGATATATAACTTTGAGATTCGTTTCCAGTTAATTGAGCGTGTTAGAGAATACAAGTATCTCGCCGCAACTATAGATAACAAAACCACCTTTAAGGCCAATATTGAGTTGATACTCTCTACGTGCTAACAACAGCTATTTTTCCCAAGGAAGAAGCCGAAACTTCAGGCCCAGCTATCGATTCTCCAGACATTTTATATCTTGAATTGGGAAGGTGAACTGCCAGAGGTTGTGGTACGTATTGGTACCAATGACATAGGTAGGAAGAGGGAGGAGGTCCTGAATACAGGAGTTAGGAAGGAAGCTGAGAAGCAGGACCTGAAAGGTAATAATCTCGGGATTACCGCCTTTTCCGCGTGGCAGTGAGTGTAGGAATAGAATGAGGTGGAGGATAAATGCGTGGCTGAGGGATTGGAGTAGGGGGAAGGGATTCAGATTTCTGGATCATTGGGACCTCTTTTAGGGCTGGCGTGACCTGTACAAAAGGGCGCGTTGCACATGAATCTGAGAGGGAACAATATCCTGACGGGGAGGTTTGCCAAGGCTATCGGGGAGAGTTTAAACTAGATTTGCTGGAGGGTGGGACCCGAACTGAAGAGACGGAGTAAGGGGTGGTTTGCTCACAAATAGGGAAAGCGTAGACAGTGCGAGAGGGAGAATAGGCAGGTGATAGAGAAAGGATGTGCTCAGACCAATGGCTGTGATGTATTTATCTTAATGCAAGGAGTATTATGAACAAAGCGGATGAGCTTAGATCGTGGAGCAGTACTTGGAGCTATGCCGTTGTGGACGTTACAGAGACTTGGATGACTCAGGGGCAGGAATGGTTACTCAGAGTGCCAGACTATAGATGTTTCAGAAAGGACAGGGAGGGAGGCAAAAAGAGGTGGGGTTGTGGCACTGCTGATCAGAGACAGTGTCACGGCTGCAGAAAAGAAGGAAGTCATGGAGGGATTGTCTGCTGAATCTCTGTGGATGGAAGTTAGGAACAGGAAAGGGTCAATAATTCTAGTGGGTGTATTTTATAAGCCACCTAATAGTAACAGGGACATCGAGGAGCAAATAGGGTGACAGATTATGGAAAGGTGTAATAATAGCAGGGTAGTCGTGGTGGGAGATCTAGAAGAATATAAGGCTAGTAGGAAGGAGCTTAAGAATTAAATTAGGAGAATTAGAAGGAGTCATGAGAAGGCCTTGGCGGGCAGGTTTAAGAAAAACTCCAAGGTATTCTACAAGTATGTGAAGAGCAAGAGTATAAGATGAGAGAGAATAGGACCAATCAAGTGTGACAGTGGAAAAAGTGTGTTTGGAACCGGAGGAGATAGCAGAGGTACTTAGTGAATACTTTGATTCAGTATTCACTACTGAAAAGTATCTTGGCGTTTGTAGGGATGACTTCCAGCGGGCTGAGCATTGAAATTAAGGAAGAGGATGTGCTGGAGTTTTTGGAACGTGTCAAGTTGGATAAGTCACCGGGACCGGAAGAGATGTACCCCAGGCTACTGTGGGAAACGAGGGAGAAGATTGTTGAGCTTCTGGCGATGATCTTTGCATTCTCAATGGGGATGGAAGAGGTTCCGGAGGATTGGATGGTTGTGGATGTTGTTCCCTTATTCAAGAGATGGAGTAGGGATAGTCCAGGAAATTATAAACCGGTGAGCCTTACTTCAGTGGTTGGTAAGTTGATGAAAAAGATCCTGAGAGGCAGGATTTATGAACATTTGGAGACGTATAATATGATTAGGAATAGTCAGCATGGCTTTGTTAAATGCAGGCCGTGCCTTACGAGCCTGATTGAATTTTCTGAGAATGTGACTGAACACATCGATGAGGGCACAACAGTAGATGTGGTGTGTATGGATTTCAGCAAGGCATTTGATGAGGTACCCCATGCAAGGTTTATTGAGAAAGTAAGGAGGCATGGGATCCAAGAGGATATTGCTTTGTGCACCTAGAATTAGCTTGCCCATAGAAGGCTAAGATTCGTTTCAGATGGGTCATATTCTGCATGGAGGTCGGTGACCAGTGATGTGCCTCGAGGATCTGTTCTGGAACCCCCTTATCGTGACTTTTATAAATGACCTGGACGAGGAAAGGAGGGATGGGTTAGTAAAATTTTCTGATGACACAAAGGTTGGGGGTGCTGTGGATAGTGTGGAGGACGGTCCGAGGTTACACCAGGACATCGATAGGATGCAAAACTGGGCTGAAAAGTGGCAAATGGATTTCAACCCAGATAAGTGTGAGGAGCTTCATTTTAGTATGTCAAATATGATGTCAAAATATAGCATTAATGGTAAGACTCTTGGTAGTGTGGAGGATCAGAGGAATCTTGGGTCGGAGTCCATAGGACACTCAAAGCTGCTGCGCAGGTTTACTCTGTGGTTAAGGAGGCATACGGTGCATTGGCCTTCATCAACTGTGGGATTGGGTTTAGGAGCCGAAAGGTAATGTTACAGCTATATTGGACCCTGGTTAGACCCCACTTAGAGTACTGTGCTCAGTTCTGGTCGCCTCACTACAAGAATTACGTGAAGCCATAGAAAGGGTGCAAAAGAGATTTACAAGGATGTTGCCTGGATTGGGTGGCATGCCTTATGAGAATAGGTTGAGTGAACTCGGTCTTCTCTGCTTGGAGCGACGGAGGATGAGAGGTGTCCTGATAGAGGTGTACAAGCTAATGAGAAGCATTGGTCGTGTTGATAGTCAAAGTCTTTTTCCCAAATCTGAAATGGCTAAATGAGAGGGTACATTTTAAGGTGCTTTTCGGAATAGGTACAGAGGGGATGGTAGGGGTAAGTGTTTTACGCAGTGAGTGGTGAATGCATGGAATTGGCTGCCAGTGACAGTGTTGGAGGTGGATACGATAGGATCTATTAAGAGACTCCTGTTTAGGCACATGGAGCTTAGAAAATTGAGGGCTCTTTATAACTCTAGGTAATTTCTGAGGTAAGTACATGTTTGGCACAGCATTGTGGGCCGAAGGGCCTGTATCGTGTTGTAGGTTTTCTATGTTTATATGTTTCTATTTGACTCCTGAACATCCGATTTTGAATATATAGTATGTATAGCACCTTTGACAATAAAAACAGAGAATTATATTATGCACATTTGTATTTTAAATCCTACATATTAATTAGTAGTATTTATCATCTATTGTGAGTATTTTATATTGTGTTTAACGAGAGGTCGTGTTTTCTCCCGGCCTTTGATCTTGTGCTGCACACGATGCTGCTGAACAAAACAAGAGACCATGGCATTACAGGAAAGAAAACTAGCATGGATAGAAGATTGGCTGACTTGCAGGCATCAAAAAGTAGGAATAAACAAGGACGTCTAGATGGCTGCCGGTAATTACTGGAGTTTCACCGTTTCTTTCCATAGTTATGTCAATTATTTAGATGAGAGAATTGATGGCTATGTGGTAACGGTCGCGGACAGAACGATGATAGGCGAATGGACAGCTACAGTTGAAGAAGCAGGGCATCTGCAGAAGGCTATATACAGATTAGGAGAATGGGCAAATAAGTTGCAAATGGAACATGCTGTAGGTTATGAATGTGTGTGGTCGGGGACATTAGGTAGAGGAATAAATTTTTCAGTAACTTTGTTAATGGGGAAAAATTTCAGAAATCAAAAGTGTAAACTGACTTGAGAGCCCTCTTGACGGTTTCCCAAAAGGTTAACTTGTAGATTGAGCCGGTGGTAACTAAAGCAAATGCAATGTTTACAGTTCATTTCGAGAGAACTAGAATATAAAAGCAAGGAAATAATGTTGAGTATTTAGTAGCATTGGGCAGACCTCACGTGGGGTATTGCTGGCAGTTTCCGGCCCCTTATTGAAGAAAAGACGCGCTGGCGTTGGAGAGGGACCTGAGGAAGTTCACGAGAAAGATTCTAGGAATGAAAGGGTTTACGTATGAGGAATGTCACATTACTCTGGGATAGTACTCGCTGGAGTTTAGAAGAATAAGGGTGGGTGTGATTCTCATTGACACCTATCTAATATTAAAGGATCCAGACTGAGGAGATGAGTAGTGGATGTTTCCTGCAGTGTCGCAGACCATAACCAGAGGGCGCAACCTCAGAATGCAGATGCTGTCATAGATGCTGTCTGGCCTGCTGAGTTCTGCCAGCATTTTGTGTTTTTATTTATTTCCAGCATCTGCAGATTCACTCGTGTTGCCTCAGAATGGAGATACTGCTTTTTCAACAGACATGAATTTCTTCAGCTAACCGGTGGTGAATCTGTGCAATTCATTGCCCGTTACGCTGTACCGATTGGGCCGATTTGACAGTGCAATTCTCCGTTCAGTGGATTTAAACCATTGCGTACACTGATAGTCGCCATTCTGAGAGACAGATACGTTTGCAAGCGAGTAAATTCAGAAGATCGTGTAATTTTACTCCTTGAAATACAGAAGCAAGCTCATATGGAAAAATGTATTGGTTATTTTCATTTTACAGTAGAATGTAGGAGGCGTGGAAGTTACCTTGTTGAAGGTTTTGCAATATCCAGGGATTTTATTTCGGTCAGGACAGAAACCCGGAAACGTTAGGCACATGGTGAATTTGAATGGGAGAATGTTCAAGGATATTTCAGGTATTCTTACAACTGCATTAATTTCTCCAGGAATATTTCTCTAGAATATAGTTCCATTATCAGCTGACCCACCTTTCCTCAATTCTTTTCACTCTCTGTCTCTCTCTCTCTCTTTCTCTCTCTCTCTGACTCTGTCTGTCTCTCTCGTCGTTTCCTTCTCTCCTCCAAGCCTAAATCTTATCGCCGCGTTAGTAACGGCATATCACACATTTAAAAAGGCTATCTGCTTCTAGTGCCACATTAAATATTACTTATAATAGACGACTTTTATGTATTATACGCCACCCTCTCACAACATGCGTACTCAAAGCTAACTTGACTCTCAATGTTTCGGTTCTGACAGGGTTGACCGCTGATGCTGCCGAACTTACAGTAATTTTAACAATTTCATTTTCTGTTTATTGCCTTGAGTCCCATCACAACGACAAACACACAAACACACACACACACACACACACACACACACACACACACAAACAAATACAAACACACACACACACACACGCACGCACGCACGCACGCACGCACGCGCGCGCGCGCGCAGTTCCTTTTTTCACTAAATGCATGGGACCATCTCCTGTACAAGATCCTTATTCGTATCGCCCGTTCATCTACAGCACATCACGCAGATTAAGGAAGTGAAAATACGTGCAACTGCCGATGCTCTTAACACATTTGGTTTCACTTGATTAGATTTTTTTAAGGTGTCAATCCCTCGGCAATTTTCTGTGCATGAAAATCAAGGATTTATCTTTGTTATCTTCCCTCGCCCTGATGAAAGGGCTCAGACCTCAAACGCCAGCTGCTCCTTGATCTATGTGCTCCTTGGCCTGCCTAGTGTTTCCAGCCCTTTCCGACGTAATTTCGGATTTTCTGGTATTGCATGAATTCAGGTCTTCAGGTCTTTCTGCTTCTGACGGAAGTACCCCAGCAGACCAAACGCATTATACTGTGTCAGAGAGCCGGAGTATCCTGAGATCTGGTGTTTGGTAAGCGGAACCTAGACTGCCTCCTCTAGTAATTCTCCCCATTACATCTATATATTAGCTGTGCTGTGCTATGCGCTTGAACACTGCTTGCAATCTCTTTCTCCCTTTGTCTCTCTATCTCTCCCTCTTTCTCTCTTCTCATTTTCTCTCTTTCGTTCTGTTTTACCCTCCATTTTCGGTTTCGTTTGACATACTCCACCTCTCCGCTTGTTTTTCTGTCGCTCTTTTTTCTGTTTGAACCTCTGTTTCTATACTATTTCTCTATATTTATGTTAAGTTCGATCTATTTCTCTCTGTCTTTTTCTCCCTCTCTCCTGATCTTCCTCGCTCTGGATATGATATTCAGATTTCAGGCTCTACCGCATGAACGCCCCGTTTCCACTCACTTGGAGTTCTTCTTTGTCTTTCCACACACATATTCATATTGCTTCCTTAGGTTCGAAAGACAGTCACCCCGCTTTACTTTTCTGCTGATATAATTCTAGAACGCTGCTATACTTCCAGATTTTGCAACCAATATTTTTATTGGTCTGACCACTTCCCTGATACTGCATTTAACGTCACCTCAGCACTTTGTTCACTGTTGCAGGCTGCAGTTTACGATGTAACAACCTTTACTGTAAATATACCTCCGTTTTTGCCACTATCCGTGTACAAAGAAATAGTAAAAAAAAATTAGCGAGTAAATAACCCAAAGGAACTGCACAGGGATAAAATATATGGCCTTCATTTTAATACACCAACTTCATATTCCACTATTAATCAAACATTATTCTCAATTGATCAGCCTTAAATCCTATATTCTGATCAGAACATGTCCGAATTAGATGACTTTCTTCTTCGCAGCTGAAAACCATACACCATGGAAAGAGGTGTAATCGGCCTCCATGACCATTTTAACTGACAAGTACCCATCTATATCAATCCCCTCTCCAGCGTTTCACCTCCGTCCCCTTTTCAGGCTCGGTGATTTCTGTTCCTCTATATATTGATTATGTGACAGCCAGTCTCCACATTCCCTCAGACAGTGCCTTCCAAACAATAATCACCGCCTCGACGAGAAAGATACTCTTTGCATTCGTTCGAATCTGTTACCCTTCTCTGAAACATGTCTCTAGTTGTTGACACATGGAATATGGACTAAAGCCTTCTTTTCACTATCCTACCCGTACCTCTCAGAATTTCGTACGTCTCGGTAATAAACCAGGTATGTGTAGCCTATCCACTCCCTTATAACTGAAATATTGCATTACAATAAACATTCTTAGAAATCTGCTCTGCTCGCTCTCCAGTAAAGCAAAGTCTCTACTGAAATGTGGAGACGAGGGATTCGCAGAATATACCAGATGAGGCATCATTAATGCTTCATAACTTCAATCGTCTTATTTTCTGCCCCCGAATAATGAAGGGCAATCCCCGTCTGCCTTCTTCAGCACATTATCGATATATATTACAACTCTCAGGGATATTTGCAGTTATATAGACAGAGCTCTCATCTATTTGGTGTTCCCCGTCATCCACGGTGTATTTCCTACCGCCATTTAACCTACCCTGTAAACTGTTCACGACAAATTCACTAATGTTGCGCTTTCAAAACTTTCAGTGTGGATTACACCTCATCTGACACATGCAAATAACTATTGTCACGCTGCATAAATCGAGCGGATCAACTTACCCAGGATACCGAGGATTGCCAGGCACCTATTGAAATAGAATTCGATCTGTAGGATCACAGGCGTATTCATTATTGATGATGTTCTGCTAGTTCTGCGCAGGGAGCTCCCAATTTGAATCGTGTCGCTAACAGCGCCTTATAAATCCCGGATGGAAATCGCTTGCTCATAATTTTCTTTGGTGTCAACAAATTGAATTGATTTAATCAAGCAGTGCCAATGACATCACATTTTCCCTCAGTGCCAAGGAATTCCCAAATATATAATCCAATTTGGGACAAATACTACAGAGTTCTATCATTCTGCCAATAACACATTTCTGGTGTTTCCTTTCGGTTTTCGCAAGCAGCTTCTAGCGACATTGGATAATTTCAGTTGCATTGAAACATGCTGAACTTCAGCTTCCATTTTATTTTTATTAAGTGTACATACAGATCGACACATTCGGAGACTCCCTTTCATTTATCTCTTCCATTCGTTGAACATCAACACCGTGTTCCACCTCGTGAGGGTTATGTAACAGTTCACTCCTCAGCATCAGATTTCTATCATGCTTTCTAATAAGCCCTATCTACAATTCCGGAACCTTTGTCCCACTCTTTCAGTTATAGCCAAATATGTTCTTACAAAAGGAAGACTGGATGGACTAGGTCTGCTTTTCCTCGAGCGGGACATTTTAATAGGGGTTACGACAGAGGTTAGCCGCTGAGATCAGCACCGGACTTCGAGGCGAATAGTCCTGACCTGGAATCCAGCCGGCTGTTTGCACGCTTTCCATCCGTCCTGGGTTGAGCGTCGAGCTGGCATATCGGCCTCGTAATAAGAAACAGTCAAAATGTTTCGGAAAACGCAAAAAGGAAATGGCCGGGTGATGACCCAAGAGGGACAATATTAACAAATGGACAATTCTAACAACCATGTTATTGTAATTTTTTGACTTATATATAACATAAACTGCACAATTTGTTTACATTTGTCAAAGGTAGATATGGATATATAGCGGTCGATAATAGATTTCGATGGGATCTCAGAGAGTTTTTACCACCCAGAAAGTAGTGAGCGTAGAACATGCAGTGCACGCGAGAGAGTGGACGAAGCAACATCGTTGAGCAACAGGTGTGAGCCAGGGTGGCAGGGCCTCTGGCACTGAGTCTGACCCTGTGGTGCAGAAGGATGGGACGGAGAAGAGGAGAGCTGTTGTCATTGGAGACTGAATAGTCAGGGGAGCAGACAGGAGATTTTGTGGACGTGAGAAGGAAACCCGCATGGTTTGTTGCCTCCCGGGTGCCAGGGTCCGGGATGTCTCTGACCGGGTACATGACATCCTGGTACGAGAGGGAAAGCAACCAGAAGTCATGATACATGTTGGGACCAATGACATAGGCAGGAAGAGGGATGAGGTCCTGAAGTGTGAGTTTCGGGAACTAGGCAGAAGGCTGAAGAATAAGACCTCAAGGGTGGCGTTTTCAGGATTGTTGCCAGTGCTACGTGATAGTGATGGTAAGAATTGGAGGAGATGGCAGTTGAATGCGTGGCTGAGGAGTTGGTGCAGGGGGCAGGGTATTAGATTTTTGGACCATTGGGATCTCTTCTGGGGAAGGTGAGACCTGTACAGATTGGATGGGTTGCACCTGAACTCGAGGGGAATCAATATCCTTGCTAGCATGGTTCAGGGGGGTTTAAACTAATTTGCAAGGGGGATGGGACCCGGAGCGATAGCGCAGTGAAAGAAGTGCATGGAGTAAAGCCAGATCTAACATATAGAGAGGCTTTGAGGAAAGAGAAGCAGAATAAAGGGTATAAAGGTTGTAAGGTAGAAGGGCTAAAGTGTGTGTACTTCAATGCAAGAAGAATCGGGAACAAAGGTGATGAACTGAGAGCTTGGATACATACATGGAATTATGATGTAGTGGCCATTACGGAGACTTGGCTGGCACCAGGGCAGGAATGGATTCTGAATATTCCTGGATTTCAGTACTTTAAAAGGGATGGGGGAGAAGGGGAGGAGTGGTGGCATTACTGGGCAGGGATACTATTACAGCTGCAGAAAGGGTGCATAATGTCGCAGGATCATCTTTTGAGTCAGTATGGGTGGAAGTCAGGAACAGGAAGAGAGCAGTTACTCTACTGGGGGTATTCTATAGGCCCCCTGGTAGCAGCAGAGATACCGAGGAGCAGATTGGGAAACAGATTTTGGGGAGTTGCAAAAATAACAGAGTTGTTATCATAGGTGACTTTAACTTCCCTAATATTGATAGGCACTTGATTAGTTCCAAGGGTTTAGATGGGGCAGAGTTTGTTAAGTGTGTCCAAGATGGATTCCTGTCACAGTATGTTGACAGGCTGACTAGGGGGAATGCCATACTAGATCTAGTATTAGGTAACGAACTGGGTCAAGTCACAGATCTCTCAGTGGGTGAGCATCTGGGGGACAGTGATCACCTCTCCCTGACGTTTAGCATTATCATGGAAAAGGATAGAATCAGAGAGGACAGGAACATTTTTAATTGGGGAAGGGCAAATTATGAGGCTATAAGGCTAGAACTTGCGGGTGTGAATTGGGATGATGTTTTTGCAGGGAAATGTACTATGGATATGTGGTCGATGTTTACGGATATCTTGCAGGATGTTAGGGATAAATGTGTCCCGGTGAGGAAGATAAAGAATGGTAGGGTGAAGGAACCATAGGTGATAAGTGAAGTGGAAAATCTAGTCTGGTGGAAGAAGGCAGTATACATGAGGTTTAGGAAGCAAGGATCAGATGGGTCTATTGAGGAATATAGGGTAGCAAGAAAGAAGCTTAAGAACAGGCTGAGAAGAGCATGAAGGGGTCATGAGAAGGCCTTGGCGAGTAGGGTAAAGGAAAACCCCAAGACATTTCCAATTATGTGAAGAACAAAAGGATGACAGGAGTGAATGTAGGACCGATTAGAGATATAAGTGGGAAGATGTGCCTGGCCGCTGTGGAAGTGAGCGAGGTCCTCAATTAATACTTCTCTTCGGTATTCACCAATGAGAGGGAACTTGATGACAGTGAGGACAACATGAGTGAGGTTGATGTTCTACCTTGGGAGGAGAACCCAGCCACACCCTGGAACAAGAATAACGAAAAATGCAAGAGACTTTTAACATTCTGGAATTTATGCGCTTGTAGGGATAGAGATGAAAAATAATAGAGCTATAGAATGCACTTGTCTCAACCATGGAACACCACCGAGGAACCCGTTCGCTCTCACAGGTGGGCGGTAGTAAGACGACGGCAATCCGCACCTGAGAATGCACATTCAGAATTAGGGGTTCTTTGTGGTTGTATTTAATCCCCTTCTGTTTCTGTATTTTTTTCAAATCTTGACGGGAACTTACCGACGGTAACGCTCACTGCCTATGTTAGTATACTTTCCGGGGTAGAAGATTACAATTTAGCGTGGCGTTGTGAAGCCGCGAGGTTAATTTAGTATTAAGTTACTGCCTTCGAGTTGCAGTGACGGCGTTAGCTTTTAGTTTGAGAGGTTCATTTCTTAACTAGTAAATAGTCCTGTTGCCATAGCGTTTATTATTTTCCCTTGACCATAAAATTATCAGACCGAGGATCAGAAATAGGTCGTTCGGCCTATCGCGTCTTCATCGCAATTTCATCATGTATCAGTATCTCTATAAGCCCTATATCCGCTCTTCTCTCCATAGAACTCGAAGGCCTAATTAATCAAGAACCTATCAACGTCCGCCTTAAATATATCTGATGACGTTGACTGCACTGCCGTTCGTGGCAGGGAATTCCATTAATTCACCACTACCACGGTAAATAAATCTTCTGTTCTAAACCGACGCCCTGAATTCTGAGGCGGTGCCCTCCTGTTATAAATTCACCACGATAAGAAACAACATTTTCAACTCCACTCTCAATATGTGACAAGTTTCAATGAGATCTCCAACCCCACCCCCTCATTCTGCTTAAAACCATCGAGTACAGCCCCAGAGCCATCAAATGCTCCTTATTTGTTAATCCTTTCATTCTCGGAAAGGATTACTAGTTTAGTGGATGAGGATCAGTTCAGAGGGATACTTCTGCTCTCGTGCAAGATTTCCACGAGTTTGGCCGCTATGTCCAGAAAATAGTTAGACCCATGAAGCATGTTTGAGTTCACTTTGATGAAGTTCCTGTTTAAGAATATAGAGCATTTGCACAACTGTAGTTCACAGTGTGTTAATGAGGTCAGACCTGTAATAAAGCGCCCAACGTTGGTCCCATTATCTAAGAAGTTACAGAAACATTCTGTGTCATCTAAAGGAGATGCTTGGTCTGAGACAGTCCCCACCTCCTCCACCCCAAAAACGGACTCGATATTTTGATCCTGTGTTTACTTTACTTTAGAACGATTGAAATAGCTGTCACTTCTCCTATCAGGTTCCAGTTACTTGATATGTTTATCTCTCCTTCTGAACGAAAAAGAATTGACCCGTGCTTTTGTTTCTGTTTTCTATAGCCCTCCTCATTTCAAGTTTTGACTTGTTAAAATATACTGTCTCCAACTAACTCTCCCTGGTTCATACCTAATACCCTCGTATTTTCCACCACTCCAGGTTCATACACTCTGGCAAGGTCAATGCTTAATCTTTTGTATAGGTATCTTATATCTCACTGCTTTCTAACTTTTCTCTCACTGAAAGTTCAATCACGTGACCCGGCTCCTTGCCCCAAAACAAGCCATCCGCGTGTTGATGATCTACATATTGATTTAAGAAACTCTTCTGGATACACTTAACTATTTCTATCCAGTCTGAACTTTCTTCACTATTGAGGATTGCGTCTGTATCAGCGAAGATCAACTCACGTACTCAATATCCCTGTTGTTTTCACACTTTTTCTTAACTCGCCTGCATATGTGCTCCTCAAGACTCAGGAGTCTGTTTGGTGATCTACGAAGGACCGTACCTTTATTATTTTTGAGTTATACCCATGAATACTCAGTGGATGAGCCTTCCATTTGGTCCACTGTGAGTGTATCGGCGGTGTTGCCCGTAGTAACAACTCAGCACTATTTTACCCCTTTCTTTCTTTTCTAAAACTTGAGGATTAATCAGCAATCTTGCCCCTCTCCATTACGTCCCTGTTATGGCCTGAGCATAACAGTAGCATGATTTTCGCTGCAACCTCCGCCCTCACCACAATACTCTGAGCCATTACTAGTTCAAATGGTCCCACTTCAAGCTGTACTACCCACTGTGTCTTTAACCTGCTCCTGCCTATTCTCAACGGTCATGATATCTACAGCCTAATAATTCACACCACCGCCCCCCCCCCCCGCCACTTTCTGACGTAGTGCTCTGGTTCGCTGAAACGTTTGCAAGATATTAAAACGCGATTTGGAAAAAATATATATCTTTATGCACATCAAATCACATAGAAGACGTTCCAGCGATGGATTGCTATTAAAGTAATTTTTTAAAAAACAGACTACGCAACTTAAGGTAAATACAAGAACTTCGGCACAAAATTTACAACAGATTAATACATTTTTTTTCGAATTCGACAAAGGATGTGAAGAGAATCAGCAACACGCCTGAAGCTGGCTTGTGCAATCATATCAGAGAAATAATAATAAAAAAAGATCCATACTGTAATAAGATCAGTGGAGTTATGCAAAGGACAAAATAAACCGGCATGGACAAAAACACATCCTTCCGTGAGAGGAGAGGAATTGTAAAGACTGATAGCCAAATGACGAGATACAATTCAGTATTCCTGTCCCGGTGAAAGGGACAAAAAAATCACCAGGTTTTATCAGGTATAATTAAAATAAAATCTAAATGTGACACCAAGTAATAGAGAAGCTAATGAAAGGTAAGACGGAGAATTCTGAGACTTAATGTTCTGCGTTTCAATTTTTACGTGAGGAGACTACAAGACAGTGATGTCATCACCTTACAACGTAAGGCTGCTGGGCCGTCTGTTCAGATCGTCTTGTGGCAAGTATAACCTTCTGTCGTTTGGAGAATAGAAGCAAGAATCTATGGAAAAACAAGGGAAAATCTGCAGATGCTCAATATCCAAGCAACACTCACAAAATGCCGGAGGAACTCAGCGGGCCAGGCAGCATAACAGTGTATGTTAGAAGAAATCTATAGATTTGTTTGATCGGTATTGTTAGGATCCCATTGACTGTCCATAACCTACTCTGCGTGAGTTACAAGGGTGAGAGATCGCTTTTGGATATACAGTGCCAGGAAAGGAGAAACATGAGCATGTTAAGCATCCTACTTGAAATAGGGTATACAATAAAGAATGGGACACTGAGATGCCTCGAACATAGTGACACGAATAAATGGGTAAACATGAATCTCTTATTTGGAAATCGCATTTTCCAATTTAATTTGTTTACAACAAACACATCCAGTAGGGTACATGAGGAGGTTTTGCAATTTCCGTCTTCAATTAAAGTATCACGTAGGTAGTTCTGGAAAATGGTAGGTGGTATGATAATATGGTTCACAGCGTGGAGATAAATCTCTACCAAAGGAGGTCGAAAGCACTCCTTCCCTCTGCTCGCCTTCAAGTCACCCTAGGACAAGGTATAGCAACTAATTAGACCACCTCTCCCAACCCCGATCAAGATCAAGTGAAGTCATGGGAGTAAGTTGAGGCATGGCAAGTCTTCGTTACGCGAACACTGACGCCAGGCAGACCATCTCTGAAGGATATTTGTAATGGATTGCGTCACCCCGATTATAAAGTCAATCCCCAGAAGAAAGCAATAGTAACCACCTCTCTGGAGTAATTTGTCAAAACGGTCATGGTCAAGAACATGATCGCCCGACGGCATTCAACATGGTACGCAAGGAATGAATGAATGAATGAATGGATGGAATATTATGTTAAACGGCGGTGTTGAATGGTACTGTGTTGGTCAGGTGGGCAGGCTGCAATCTGCTATAAAAATATAACAGGTCCGTGCTTCCGTACTGGTTCTTCAGAATTTGCATCAAACATTTGGTTGAGAGCCACAGCTGGTAAAATTAGATATTTTTTTCCCGCACATGACAAGCAATTGAACAGTGACGAGGCGGATGGCGCCTTTATTGAAATCAGAATGAAAGCGTAGCTCTTCTTGTTAGGAATCTGCATTTTTAAGTATGTTCGAATTGGATAGTTAGAGAATAATACTATATTCTGCCATCATATTTGACCTGACAAAATCAACCACTTCATACTTATCTGGGTTGAACTCTATCTACCTCTTCTCAGCCCAGTTTTGCATCCTATGTCCCACTGTAAACTCTGACGGCCCTTCAAACTATCCACAACACCTCCAACTTCTGTGTCATCAGCAAACTTACTAGCCCATCCCTTCACTTCCTCATCCACGTCATTTATAAAAATCACGAAGAGTAAGGGTTCCAGATCAGAACCCTGAGGCACTCCACTGGTGACCGATCTCCATGCAGAATATGACCTGTCTACAACTAATCTTTGCCTTCTCTGAGCAAGCCACTTCTGGGTCCACAAAGCAATGTCCCCTTGGATTTCATGGTTCGCATATGCAGAGGTTAAAGCTCGATGGCTGAAACCCATAGCCTGAGAGTCAGCTCATCTATTCGGGAAGTCAGGTCAATATGACTATGCGTCCACAATTCCAATAGAGGCAAGAAGCCGGCCTTTCCTGCCGTTAGCGGATTGTGTCACTGGTGGGTTGTGGGGGTTGGTGGCGGTGTAGGCAGGGTGTTTTCGTGTTGTGTAGATGAGAGCGAGGTACCGAGCTTGCTTTGTTCGGTCTTTGTTTTCCATGCAGAATGTGTGATATCAGAAAGGAGCTGGCAGAGAACGAACTGTAGGCTACAACAAAGACAGTGTTCAACAGACGTTGTCATAAGGATGAATAGAGAAATACCGCCATGCTGCAGGTAAAATGATTATTATAGACAGGATTTTCAGTCAGCAAGGACAAGGTGAGCAAACAGGGCCCAGTTCTGTGCTGATCCTTTGCGGGATTCTGTCAAAATAAATATTTTCTAAATGCACACTCATAGATCTTTTCAGTACTTCAATGAACCGCTAGATGGAGCCCTGCTCTATTGAAACGCTAGCTTGATGTTCATTCTGCTTCTTGTCGGTTTTATTTAGCGTATTCGTTTGATCAGATTGTTGGATCAGTCTCGTTTTCTTTTACATCGCTGGACGACTGAAAGTCTGATGGGCTGTCTAGGTCCTCTCTCATTCAGTGGAGGCTCTCTGGCAACCGAGCTGCGAGATTTCAATATTCAAGATTCAAAATACAACCGTAACCTATTACGGAAGCTTGTTTATGTCACACAAATCAACTCACTCGCATTGAGATTCAGCCACTTGTAACTCACTCTGTATCTTATTTTTGCTTTTTTTGCTGTTAATTTAACGGCGATGGTGATCCTGTCCCGTGGAAAGTGCGGTCTCTCAAAATGCATCATCTGCTACCTGCTGGCAATGGCTGCAGCGGATCTGATGGTCGTCATCTTTCCTGTCGTATTGGAGAACATTAACTATAACTACCTGTTCGCTAATTTCTTGTTTGTAATGCCTGTATGTTCTATGACACTTGTCTTGGGGATTGCATCCATGGATTGTTCCGTTTGGTGGACGGTTGCTTTCACTTTCGATCGCTACATCGCCATCTGCTGTCAAAAACTGCGGGAGCCATATTGCACAGAGAGAACAACGACCGTGGTGATAGTAACAGTCGGTGTTGTGAGCTTTGTGCAATCTTTTCCATTTTACTTTGCAGCCGACCCAACATGCTGCGTTCCCAAAGCTGAATACTTTACATCAGCCATGTGGAGAGGCTACAAGTTATTTGATAGTATTATGACCCCGTTATTACCAATCTGTTTAATTCTACTCTTCAATGTTTTAACCATCAGACATATTGTTGCAGCGAATAGAGTCCGGCGTAGATTTCGGAACAACAGTGAGAGTCAGAAGGATCCAGAGGTGGAGAACCGGAGGAAGTCAACGATTTTGCTGTTTGCTCTCTCAGCCAATTTCATCTTACTGTGCAGGCCTTACGTTATACATTCTTCGAAATGGCATGTAGAAAATGATATTTATTCAGACACGTATTATACTTCACCGATATATATTTTCTAACATTTGGGTTTATGTTGCAGCTGCTCAGTTCGTGCACCAACACATGCATCTACGGACTGACACAGAGGAAATTCAGGGAGAAATTGAAGAATGGAGTGATACATCTATTTACACTAAACGGGCGCCTCTGTAAATAAAATACAAACCAATCAAAACCTCTTTGAAGATTAAAGTGCATATTAGTTAAGATTTTTTAAAAAAATTTGTGGCTCTCTGATCTGCTATAACCAGCTCTCACCATTTGTCAGCAGCTACAATATGGAAAGTGAGCTTCTCCATGTTATGCACCCCTTGGGTTCATATTTTCTGTGGACAACCACTTTAAATGTCGGGAGAATGGGTCTGGCTTTTGGACACTGCTTGTGCTACTAATTAGAGAGAGGCATCCTACACAGAAGAGAGAGACACACACATAATTTAGTTGATAGATGGCTGGTACCCCTGGCAGGGGAGATAAAAAACGGGTCTGCTGAGACACAGGCAGACACGCCAGGAGACACTGCAAGAGTATTGTTCCCCCACAGGAAGGTGGGGGCCTGGAAGATCGATTCAGGGGAATCGGTCAGAAGCTCACAGTGTGTGAAGGCAGGCCGGTGGGAACTTGTGTGTGTGTCAACCCTCGCCTGGGTGACGAGTCCACCACTGAAGAATGGTCTGGCCTGGAACGGAAGGGTCATGACTGGTGACCACAACGGTACAACGCAACAAGAAGATGACGGAAGGTTTGCCTGCTGCAGCTGCTCACCTCTTGCTCGCTCTCTCTCTCTCTCTCTCTCTCCAACATTGCAACAACACCTACTTCAACACGAACTGAACTGAACTGAACTCTGTATTCTCTTAAGACTATTCATTTATCCCTAGACTTTGATAGAGCTTGGTTTTGATTCTTATCTCTACACTTCTGTATTCATCATTGCTAACCTGTTTTACATGTATATTTGCAGTTTTGATATTGTGTTCCTTAGTTTACTAATAAACACCTTTAGTTGCAGTACCACCAGACTCCATTTCTGCTGGTTTGGTAAGCTGGTCACAGGGTACGTGACATCCATATGCAACATCCCTACAGACCTCGGCTACGTAAGTCTAGGGAAGTCAATCTCAGGCCCCACCAAGCTCATGAGATTGGGGCGTGCTTGATCCCACCTCAAACCCCGGTTTCTGCGGATGCTGTATCATTTGCTACCATGTTACAAATTAATGCCATGAAATAATGTCAAGGAATCATATTAATGAATTGTAACTGAAGGGTTAGTAAAGAATAACAGAAAGAAAATGGCCCATTCTAATTAAACATTCAAAGTTAGAGCTCATCGTGAACTTGCCTGTCAATCACACGCTGGGCCCTCGGTCAACGTGAAAGCAAACACAACCACAGAATTCATACTACTACCTGAAAAGAAGGATAAGTCACATGTATCAGTATCACAAAGGAATAAAAGAAATTACAGAGGCCGGAGAGAAGAGCTTGCCCAGGTGGATTAGAGGAAGATACTAGCTGGAACGAGGGCACAGCAGAGAAGGCTGAATTTCTGGAAATAGTTCACAAGGTGCAAGGTAGATTTGCCCAACAGAAGAAGGAGTTCTCAACTGGGGGAGGCAGGCAACCATGGCTGACAAGAGAAGTTAATGACTGCATAAAAGAGCATATAAGGGAGCAAACGTGAGGCTTTTAGAATCCAACAAAAGGTAACTAAAAAAAAACGTAATAAAGGAAAGGTGAAGTATGAGGGATACAGGATATTAACAATTTTTTTCAGTATTATGAAGAGTAAAAGAGAGGTGAGAGTTGATATTGGACATCTAGAAAATAATGCTGGTGAGGTTGTAATGGCGGACAAAGAAATGGTAGTGGAACGTAATGGATACTTTGCATCAACCTTCACTGTGGAAGACACTTGCAGTGTACCAGATTTCTGTGAGTGTCAGGAAGCAGGAAGGAGTGGCATTACTATTACAAAAGGAAAAAGGCAGACTCAAAGGTCTTATGGTGTATAAGTCACATGGACCAGATGGACTGCATCCCATAGTAGAGAAATAAGTTGCTGAAGAGATAATGGATGCATTAGCCATAATCTTCGAAGAATTACTTGATTTTGGCATGGTCCCGGATGGCTGGAAGTTTGCAAATGTAACTCTACTCTTTAAGAAGGGTGGAAGACAAAATAAATTATACACCGGTTAGTCGAGCCTGAGTGGTTGGGGAAATGATAGGCCTATTATTAAAGATGAGGTTTCGGGGTACTTGGAGACTAATGTTATGTACCCCTATGGTTCATATTTTCTGTGGATTGTCACTTTAAAACGCCGGGAGAATGAGACTGACTTTTGGGTACTGTTTGCGGTCGGGGGGGGGGGGGGAGAGAGAGAGAGGTAGGGGGGAAGAGAAAGAGTGAGAGGGGGGAAGAGAGAGAGAGGGGGTGGAAGAGAGAGAGGGGGGAAGAAAGAGAGAGGGGGAAGAGAGAGAGAGAGGGAGGAAGAGAGAGAGAGAGCGGGAAGAGAGAGAGAGGGGGAAGAGAGAGAGAGAGGGAGGAAGAGAGAGATAGAGAGGGGGAAGAGAGAAGAGAGGGGGAGAGAGAGAGAGAGGGGGGGGAGAGAGACAGAGGGGGGAAGAGAGAGAGAGGGGGGAAGAGAAAGAGAGAGGGGGAAGAGAGAGGGGGGAAGAGAGAGAGAGAGAGAGGGGGAAGAGAGAGAGGGGAAGAGAGAGAGGGGAAGAGAGGGGGGAAGAGAGAGAGAGGGGGAGGAGAGAGAGAGGGGGAAGAGAGAGAGAGGGAGAGGGGAAGAGAGAGAGACAGAGAGGGGGAAGAGTGAGAGAGAGGGGAAGAGAGAGAGAGAGGGTGGAAGATGGAGAGAGGGGCGGGGAGAGAGAGAGAGAGAGAGTGGAGAGAGAGAGAGAGAGGAGGAGGAGAGAGAGAGAGAGGAGAGAGAGAGAGAGAGAGAGAGAGAGAGAGAGAGAGGAGAGAGAGAGAGAGAGAGAGAGAGAGAGAGAGAGAGAGAGAGAGAGAGAGAGAGAGAGAGAGAGAGAGAGAGGAGAGAGAGGAGAGAGAGAGAGATATGAGAGAGACCGAGAGAGAGAGAGAGAGCGCACAGGTAGTATGGTGACTGTCCGGAGAGGGAAGGGGAATAGACTGGAAGAGCACAGCACCCCTGTGGCCATTCCCATCAACAATAGACAATAGACAATAGACAATAGGTGCAGAAGTAGACCATTCGGACCTTCGAGCCTGCACCGCCATTTTGAGATCATGGCTGATCAATTCCTATCAATACCCGGTTCCTGCCTTGTCCTCATATCCCTTGATTCCCCTATCCATAAGATACCTATCTAGCTCCTTCTTGAAAGCATCCAGAGAATTGGCCTCCACTACCTTCCGAGGCAGTGCATTCCAGACCCCCACAACTCTCTGGGAGAAGAAGTTTTTCCTTAACTCTGTCCTAAAGGAACTACCCCTTATTCTCAAACCATGCCCTCTGGTACTGGACTCTCCCAGCATCTGGAACATATTTCCTGCCTCTATCTTGTCCAATCCCTTAATAATCTTATATGTTTCAACTAGATCCCCTCTCAATCTCCTTAATTCCAGCGTGTAAGTATACCGTTTTGGATACTGTTGGTGGGGACGACCTACGAGGGACAAGTTGCAGTGGTTGCATCTCTGGCACCGAGACTGGACCCTCAGCTCAGAAGGGAAGGAGGAAAAAGAGGAGAGCCGTAGTGATAGGGGATTCGATAGTTAGAGGGACAGATAGGAGGTTCTGTGGAAGAGATCGAGATTCCCCGATGGTCTGTTGCCTCCCTGGTGTCAGGGTCCGCGATATCTCGGATCGAGTTCTCAGTACTCTCAAGAGGGAGGGTGAGCAGCCGGATGTCGTGTTCCATGTAGGAATCAAAGACATGGGTAGGAAGACCCTAGGTGGTCCTGAAAGGTGAGCATAGGGAGCTAGGTGCCAAGTTAAAGGACAAGAAGTCCAGGATAGCAATCTCAGGACTGCTAGCAGTGCCACGTGCAGGTGGGTTTAGAAATAGTAAGATAATGCAGATCAACACGTGGCTGAAGACATGGTGCAGGAGGGGGTGCTTCAGATTTATAGATAATTGGGCAGTTTTCCAGGGAAGGTGGGACCTGTTCCAGTGGGACGATTTACATCTGAACTGGAGGGGGACAAATATTCTTGCAGGTATGTTTGCTAGAGAGGCTCCTGTGGATTTAAACTAGATAAAACGGGGAGGGGAACCAGAGTTTAGGAACAGATGTATGGGAGAAGGAAGAAAAAGAAGACAGTTAAGTTCTTTGTACTGTTGGCGATAAGCAGAGAGGAAGAGGTGTAGAATTTCTTAAATGCGTTTCTGTTAATGCTAGAAGCATTGTGAGAAAGGTGGATGAGCTTAAAGCATGGATTTATACCTGGAAATATGATGTTGTAGCTATTAGTGAAACATGGTTGCAGGAAGGGTGTGATTGGCAGCTAAATATTTCTGGATTTCCTTGCTTCAGGTGTGATAGAATCGGAGGGACAAGAGGGGGAGGTGTTGCGTTGCCTGTCACGGAAAATATTCCAGCGGTGCTTTGGCAGGATAGATCAGAGGGCTCATCTATGGAGGCTACTTGGGTGGAATTGAGGAATGGCAAAGGTGTAGTAACACTTATAGGGGTGTATTATAGACCACCTAATGGGGAGTGAAAATTGGAGGAGCAAATTTGCAAGGAGATAGCAGATATTTGTAGTAAACACAGGGTTGTGATTATGGGAGACTTTAATTTTCCACACATAGACTGGGAAGCCCATACTGTAAAAGGGAAGGATGGCTTGGAGTTTGTAAAATGTGTGCAGGATAGTTTTTTGCAACAATACATAGAGGTACCAAATAGAGAAGGGGCAGTGTTGGATCTTCTGTTAGGGAATAAAATAGGTCAGGTGACGGAGGTATGTGTTGGGGAGCACTTCGGGTCCAGTGATCACAATGTTATTAGTTTCAATATAATTATGGAGAAGGATAGGACTGGACCCAGGGTTGAGATTTTTGATTGGAGAAAGGCTAACTTTGAGGAGATGTGAAAGGATTTAGAAGGAGTGGATTGGGACAATTTGTTTTATGGGAAGGATGTAACAGAAAAATGGCGGTTATTTAAAGGTGAGATTTTAAGGGTACAGAATCTTTACGTTCCTGTTAGGTTGAAATGAAATGTTAAACGTTTGAGAGAGCCACGGTTTTCAAGCGATATTGGAAACTTGGTTAGGAAAAAGAGGGATATCTACAATAAATATAGGCAGCATGCAGTAAATGAGGTGCTCGAGGAATATAAAGAATGTAAGAAGAATCTTAAGAATGAAATTAGAAAAACTAAAATAAGATACGAGGTTGCTTTGCCAAGTAAGGTGAAAATAAATCTGAAGGGTTTCTACAATTATTTTAATAGCAAAAGGATAGTGAGGGATAAAATTGGTTCCTTAGAGAATCAGAGTGGACAGATATGTGTGGAGCCAGAAGAGATGGGGGAGATTTTGAACAATTTCTTTTAATCAGTATTCACTAAGGAGAATGATATTGAATTGTGTAAGGTAAGGGAAACAAGTAGGGAAGTTATGGAAAATATGACGATTAAAGAGTACCAAGTACTGGTGCTTTTAAGGAATATACAAGTGGATAAATCTCCGGGTCCTGAGAGGATATTCCCTAGGTCCTTGAGGGAGGTTAGTGTAGAAATAGCAGAGGCTCTGACAGAAATATTTCAAATGCCATTTGAAACGGGGATGGTGCCGGAGGATTGGTGTATTGCTCATGTGGTTCCATTGTTTAAAAAGGGTTCTAAGAGTAAAGCTAACAATTATAGGCCTGTCAGTTTGACGTCAGTGGTGGATAAATTAATGGAAAGTATCCTTAGAGATGGTATATATAATTATCTGGACAGACAAGGTCTGATTAGGAACAGTCAACTTGGATTTGTGCGTGAAAGATCTTTTTTGACAAATCTTATTGAATTTTTTGAAGAGGTTACGAGGAAGGTTGCCGAGGCTAAAGCAGTGGATGTTGTCTATATCGACTTCAGTAAGGCCTTTGACAAGGTTCCATATAGAAGGTTAGTTAGGAAGGTTCAATGGTTAGGTATTAATATTGAAGTAGTAAAATGGATTCAACAGTGGCTGGATGGGAGATGCCAGAGAGTAGTGGTGGATAACAGTTTGTCAGGTTGGAGGCAGGTGACTAGTGGTGTGCCTCAGGGATCTGTACTGGGTCCAATGTTGTTTGTCATATACATTAATGATCTGGATGATGGGGTGGTAAATTGGATTAGTAAGTACACAGATGATACTGAGCTAGGTGTCGTTGTGGATAATGAAGTAGGTTTTCAAAGTTTGCAGAGAGATTTAGGCCAGTTAGAAGAGTGGTCTGAATGATGGGAGATGGAGTTTAATGCTGATAAGTGTGAGGTGTTACATTTTGGTAGGAATAATCCAAATAGGACATACATGGTAAATGGTAGGGCATTGAAGAATGCAGTAGAACAGAGTGATCTATGAATAATGGTGCATAGTTCCCTGAAGGTGGAATCTCATGTGGATAGGGTGTTGAAGAAAGTTTTTGCTATCTTGGCCTTTATAAATCAGAGCATTGAGTATAGGAGTTGGGAAGTAATGTTAAAATTGTACAAGGCATTGGTAAGGCCCAATTTGGAGTATTGTGTACAGTTCTGGTCACCGAATTATAGGAAAGATGTCAACAAAATAGAGAGAGTACAGTGAAGATTTATTAGAATGTTACCTGGGTTTCAGCACCTAAGTTACAGGGAAAGATTGAACAAGTTAGGTCTTTATTGTTTGGAGTGTAGAAGGTTGAGGGGGGGACTTGATAGAGGTATTTAAAATTATGAGGGGTATAGATACAGTTGATGTGGATAGGCTTTTTCCATTGAGAGTAGGGGAGATTCAAACAAGACGTCATGAGCTGATTGTTAGGGAGCAAATTTTAAGGGTAACACGAGGGGGAATTTCTTTACTCAGAGAGTGGTAGCTGTGTGGAACAAGCTTCCAGGAGAAGTGGTAGAGGCAGTTTTGTTATTAGATAGATAGATAGATAGATAGATAGATAGATAGATAGATAGATAGATAGATAGATAGATAGATAGATAGATAGATAGATAGATAGATAGATAGATAGATAGATAGATAGATAGATAGATACTTTATTCATCCCCATGGGGAAATTCAAGCTTTAATTACATACAGTACTTAACTCAGTAAAAATACTCAATACTCAATAAAAATATTGTCATTTAAAGTAAAATTGGATTGGTATATGGACAGGAAAGGAATGGAGGGTTATGGGCAGAGTGCAGGTCAGTGGGACTAGGTGAGAGTAAACGTTCGGCACGGACTGGAAGGACCAAGATGGCATGTTTCCGTGCTGTAATTGTTATATGGTTATATGGTAAAGGAACCTTTAGGGACAAGGTACCCTCACAGTGCTCGCCGGCTTGTCCGGATGGGCAAGGAGATGATGAGAGAGGGAAAAGGGGATGGGAAATGGTGAAGGAGAGTGGGGATGGGGTTCATTACTGGAAGTTCGAAAAGTTGATGTTCATGTCACCAGGTTGGAAGCTACCCAAACGGAAAATAAGGTGTTGTTCCTCCAATCTAAGTGAGGCCTAATTATGACAGGGGTGCAGGCCATGGATGAATATACCGGAGTGGGAATGGGAAAAGGGAGGAAATTGGATGGCCACTGGGAGATCCCGGTTTGTCTGGCGGACAAAGCACAGGTGCTCGGCGAAACAGTCTTTCAGTCTATGTCGTGACACATTGACATACAGCTGGCCACACCAGGAGCACCGGACAGAGTATATGACCCCGACAGAGTCACAGGGGAAGTATTGCCTCACGTGGAAGGATGGTTTAGGGCCCTAATTGATAGTGAGAGAGTACGTGTTGGGCCAGGTGCAGCACTTCTTCCACTTGCAAGTGTAACCCCTGGGTCGCCTCAGGCTCGCTCAGCTCATTCCTATCTAGGGGGAGCAGCCTTCGGCCCCGCCAAACTGGATAATCAGCTTGTGTGGACGCTGTGTGATGTCCCCGCCTCTCCAAAAACAGACAGGGCACAATATACGATTGAATGATTACAATTTATAAAGATTACTATAACTAAGTAATGAATAACGATACAGTATACATGAAGGAAAATAAAATAAAGGAAAGGCGCCAAACTTATCAAAGTCCAACCCACTTCGTGCACAACCGTTGGAGCTCAATTACTGAAGTCTTCTGGCCACCACTCGATCCCCTCCGAACTCCTCGACTCGAAGCTCAGGACCACCCGAAGTGGTCAACGAAGCACATCTAGCTTCATCTCCTCTCCTCGGGGTACCTCCTGGCCTCGGACTCCCGCTTGGGGTCCGATTCTCGCGTCCTCTCTCTCTCTCCCCCTGGCGCCAATCTCCCCAAAAGCCAGCCAACAATAGCTTACAGACCCAGAAGAAAGAACAACATTAATCCCAATTGTTTTACAAAGGAATACAATTTTCGTTATCAGTAGATTTTAACCCAAGCAAGCTTCCAGCACTCTCTCGCAACAAAGAAGCATTCCTACTTTTAACAAAACAAAGAAGCCATTTTGATTAACATACGCAGTAACAAAGAAAAAGAAGAAACCCCCTTTACACAGTCCCCCCACCAAATAAAAGTCATGTCCTCATGACTGTTAAATTACTCACCACCCTTCCTGCCAACACACCCTAACCCAAGCACAAACAGTGACATTTCCTCCCCACACAGTAAACCTCACGCCCTGTTCCTCAGGCGCTACATAGGCCAACTTATCTGGGAATTCCCTAACCCTTCTGAGACCTAAACCCCCTCACCTAAACCCTTCAGGCTCGGACACAACTGGGGATACCTCGGGCCCGCTACCAACTCCTCTCTCAACCTCTCACCCCCACTGCAACTCTGAGCCCCCTGCTGCCCACAGCTAACCTTCCCCACTACACTTGACTCAGTGGGAGAAGGGCCAAGGGTCTCTTCCTCAATCCAGGGGAAGTCAGCAAAAGGCAGCATGTACCACACATCCAGCACATCATTCTTTGAATCAGTATTCTGCGATCGGTAGCTGCTGTTTGATCTTCTCCAAACGGAAACGCCTGGCCTGCACTGCTCCTGCAGTCTCGTCAATCTTCAGCAATCGAGAGATCAGTTTCTTCTCTGGCCCCTCCAACTCTCCCCACAGGCTCAGCAGCTCTGACTCACGCATCCTGGCCATCTCAATCTGGGACGCAGTTACTCCAACAACTTCTTCCACCCCGACCTTTTCAGGAGCAGTTAAAGATTGGTCAGCCTCCAGTTCAGTATTCACTGCATTTATCTCCAGCTTTTTCTTCATCATGACTTCTTCCAGATCGATTTTCAGGCTTTGCACTTCATTTGAACTGTCGATGGTCATCTTCAGGTTCCCTTCAAGCGTCCGCTTCCCTCTTCCAAGATTTGTCCGCAATTTCTTCACCTCCGCAAACTCCCCTCTCCTGGCTCTCAGTTTGCTGTGGCCCTCAGTCAAACAACTTTCTTCGTTTTCTCCAACTTGTTAGTCTTCCCACTGGTTCCAGATCACTCTCTCCAGTCTTTCCGTCTTCATTTCAAACTTGATTCCATACAGACAGTCACTCACGAGCTGCGACCTTCGCCAGCCCTGGCACGTGTCCAGAAAACACTTTAGATAGATAGATAGATAGATAGATAGATAGATAGATAGATAGATAGATAGATAGATAGATAGATAGATAGATAGATAGATAGATAGATAGATAGATACTTTATTCATCCCCATGGGGAAATTCAACATTTTTTCCAATGTCCCATACACTTGTTGTAGCAAAAACTAATTACATACAATACTTAACTCAGTAATAATATGATATGCATCTAAATCACTAACTCAAAAAGCATTAATAATAGTCGCTCCTGCAACAACCTCACTTCATATTCTCCCGAGGCAAATCCAAATACCAGGAGATCATGCACATCTGCCAAAACTCCAAACACCTCCATAACCCCCATGGTCTTCCACATACCCCGCGGGAAGGTTGCAAGAGCTCCGGATATGCCCTGTGGCATCTTTTCGGACTGGAAGAATCCTAGGAAACCTATACCGGCCGTCTTCTCCTTGTCGGACCCACTCATCGGGATCTGGCAATCCTTCCCTCAAATCCAGCAGCTTGAGCCACTTTGCACTACTCAGACAGGCCATCGCCTCTTCGGCCCTCAGGGCCGTATTCTGATCAATGGCAGTGCACTTCTTCAGCGCACTATAGTCCACACACACGCTTCCTACGTCTCCCACGGCTGTAGAGGCCAGTTGCGGCAACCTCTCTCTCACCGAGGTGTCTTCAGTGGTCAACTCCCCTCCCTCGTGGCATTTCGCAGCGTCCACTAAGAGGGTCTCACCCTCAGATACTTCCCCCAGGCCGTACCACCACCGGCTCTCGTTTAAATTCGGTCCCGACCCAATGCTGCTACACACGTCCGCACAAGCAGCTCGAAACTCTGGGTGCATCGACAATGCCTCCAAACAGCTCTCACCCGCCTCCTCCGGGCAGGCCCCCAAGCGCACCAGCAGGATATTGGTTCTCTCCAGAACCGAAACGCTTCCCGTCTCAACAGTGTCCGGACACATCAGCATTAACGATTCACGAACCTCAGTCACCCCCACATTGGCCTCTGAGAACTCCATTTTCACTGACCAATAACCGTCATCTAGATAATCACCGGCACTGGTACCCCAAATTTCCAATGCCCTCAATGTCGTCAAGGGTAAATGCTTCAATAACGGTTGTAAAACGAACTGTACAGCAACTGGACCTGCGCCCCGGTGTCGAGGATGGCTTTAACATGGTTTCCATCCATCCGTAACGACACCCGAGTACGTGGTCCCTCTAAGCCTTCAGGAATAGGGTCTGTTCCTTGTGGAAGTTCCTTGGTACTTTGCTGGGAATGTGCTCCCCCAGAGACCCCAAGCCGTTCCCCCACTGGGCCTCCTCCAAGTTTCCCGACACCTCTCGAATAAACTGAGGTCTTTGAGCATAGTTTTTGACCTTAGACACTTTTGCAGATCCCAAGAAAGCCATGTCAACTGGCAACTCGAATCAACTCTCGTTATCAGTAAATTTTAACCCAAACAAGCTTCCAGCACTCTCTCGCAACAAAGAAGCATTCCTACTTTTAACAAAACAAAGAAGCCATTTTGATTAACATACGCAGTAACAAAGAAAAAGAAGAAACCCCCTTTGCACAAGAATACATATAGAAACATAGAAAACCGATAGCACAATACAGGCCCTTCGGCCCACAAAGTTCTGTCGAACATGTCCGTACCTTAGAAATTACAAGGCTTACCTATAGCCCTCTATTTTTATAAGCTCCATGTATCTATCTAAAAGTCTATTAAAAGACCTTATTGTATCTGCCTCCACGCCCGTTGCCGGCAGCCCATTCCATGCACTCACCACTCTCTGACTAAAAAACTTACCCCTCAGATCTCCTCTGTACCTACTCCCCAGCACCTAAAACCTGTGTCCTCTTCTGGCAACCATTTCTGCCATGGGAAAAAGTCTCTGACTATCTACACAATCAAAGCTTCTCATCAACTTATACACCTCATCCTCCGTTGTTCCAAGGAGAAAAGGCAGAGTTTTATTTAACCTATTCTCATAAGGCATGCTCCCCAATCCAGGTAACATCCTTCTAAATCTCTTCTGCACCCTTTCTATGGCTTCTATATCCTTCCTGTAGTGATGCGACCAGAACTGAGCACAGTACTCCAGGTGGGGTCGGACAAGGGTCCTATATAGATGCAACAATACCTCTCAGCTCCTAAACACAATTCCACAATTGATGAAAGCCTTCTTAACCACAGAGTAAACCTGCACAGCTGCTTTGAGAGCCCTATGGATTCGAACTACAAGATCCCACTGATCATCCACACTGCCAAGAGTCTTACCATTAATACTATATTCTGCCATCATATTTGACCTACCAAAATGAACCACTTCACACTTATCTGGGTTGAACTCCATTTGTCACTTCTCAGCCCAGTTTTGCATGCTATCATTGTCCCGCTGTTACCTCTGACAGCCCTCCACACTATCCACAACACCTCCAATATTTTTGTCATCAGCAAACTTACCAACCCATCCTCCACTTCCTAATCTGGGTCATTTATAATTTCATTTATAATATTCACGAAGAGTAAGGGTCCCAGATCAGATCCCTGAGGCACTCCACCGGTGACCGACCACCATGCAGAATATGACCCGTCTACAACCACTCTTTGCCTTCTGTGGGCAAGCTAGCTCTAGTTCCACAAAGCAATGTCACCTTGGATCCTATTCATCCTTACTTTCTCAATAAGTCTTGTATGGGATTCCTTATCAAATGCCTTGCTGAAATCCATATACACTATATCTACTGTTCTTCCTTCATCAATGTGTTTAGTCACATCCTCAAAAAATTCAATCACGCTCGTAACGCATTGTCTGCCCTTGACAAAGCCATGCTGACTACTCCTAATCATATTATACCTCTCCAAATGTTCATAAATCCTACCGCTCACGATCTCCTCCATCAACTTACCAACCACTCACAGGTAAGACTCACAGGTCTATATTTTCCTGGGCTATCTCTGTTCCCTTTCTTGAATAAAGGAACAACAACCGCAAACCTCCAATCATCTGGAACCTCTCCCGTCCCTATTGATGATGCAAAGATCATCGCCAGAAACTCAACAATCTCCGCCCTCGCCTCCAACAGCAGCCTGGGGAACATTTCGTCTGGTGGCGGCGACTTATTCAACTTGATGCTTTCCAAAATCTCCAGCACACCCTTTTTCTTAATACTTACATGCTCAAGCTTTTCAGTGTGCTGCAGGTTATCACTACAATCACTAAGATCCTTTTCCATAGTGAATACTGAAGTAAAGTATTCATTAAGTACCTCTGCTATTTCCTACAGCTCCATGCACACTTTTGCACTGTCACACTTGGTAGGTCCTATTCTTTCACGTATTATCATCTGGTTCTTCACATACTTGTAGAATGCCTTGGGGTTTTACTTAATTCTGCCCACCAAGGCCTTCTCATGGTCCCTTCTGGCTCTCCTAATTTCCGTCTTAAGCTCCTTCCTAGTAGCTTTATAATCTTCTAGATCTCTAACATTAAGCCTTTGTACACCACGGTTCCTGTACCCTACCATAACTTCCCTGTCTCATTGGACTGTACCGATACAGAACTCTACACAAAAATCCCCTGAATATCTGCCACATTTCTTCTGTACTTTTCCCTGAGAAAATCTGTTTCCAATTTAAGCCTCCAATTTCCTGCCTGATAGCCTCATAATTCCCCTTTCTCCAATTAACTTGTCTGTTCCTATCTCTCTCCAATGTTATTGTAAAGGAGATGAAATTATGATCACTATCTCCAAAATGTTCTCCCACTGAGGGATCTGACACCTGACCGGGTTCATTTCCCAATATCAAATCAAGTAAAGCCTTTCCCCATTTAGGCTTATCTACATATTGTGTCAAGAAATCTTCCTGAGCACACCTAACAAACCACCCCAAATAAACACCTTGCTCTAGGGAGATGCCAATCGATATTTGGGAAATTAAAATCTCCCATCACGAGAACTCTGTTCTTATTACACCTTTCCAGGATCTGTTTCCCTATTTGCTCCTTGTTATCCCTGTTACTATTGGGCGGCCTATAAAAAACACCCAGTAAAGTTATTGACCCCTTCCTGTTCCACCAACAAAGACTCCGTAGACAATCCATCCATGGCGTCCAACTTCTCTGCAGCCGTGACACTATCTCTGATCAACAGTGCCACGCCCCTACCTCTTTTGCCTCCCTCCCAGTCCTTTCTGAAAAATCTAAAACCCGACACTTGAAGTAACCACTCCTGTCCTTGAGTCATGGTCCGGTCCAATAAATCCGCATTCAGTTCACTGTCCAGCCCATGTTCCTTATTCCAGGTTTTCCGGTTTCCCCCAGGTTCTGCTGATTCTCGTTTGTGCTGGCTTCATAAATAGCTTCAGGATTCAGCCTCTGGCTGCTGTATTGTTGCTGTCCAAACCCCCTGTCTGTATCCCTTTCCTTCACCTGCCTCGCCTCACCTTGCCGAGCCTGGAGCAGAGCCTTGCCTCGTCTGGAGCCTTGCCTTGCCTCACCTCGCCTCGCCTGGAGCCTTGTCTTCAATGCTGTCAAGTTCAACCACCGGAGCAAGATAAGGAACAGTCTTTCGTTGTTTTGAACTGTCTCTGTGTCCACGCCTTCACTAGGTAGGTCCGGCCGTTTGCCGCTACCTTGTGTTGGAAACCGTCTCGTCGTATTCTGTATTCTGTGTAATTAGTTCTGGCCCTACATCCTGTACCCAAGGAAGGGTCCTGGCTCTGCATTCCATGTTCTTGTCTCTCTTTCCACGAAGGCTCTGCGTTCCTGTCTCTCCCTCGAGCAAGTCAAGGCTTTGTGGTTTTGTCCAGTCCTCGCCACATCCAAGAACCTTGTCCTGTCCAAGCCACGGCTTTGTGTTCTCGGCTTGTCCATGTGCCTCGCCCAGCCAAGGAGTACCTTGCCCAGCCCGGTGCTGGGGTTCCCTCGTCCTGTGCTGGGGTTCCCTTGTCCTGTCCTGGAGTCTGTCGTCTCGTCCTGTTGCTTCTCCTCGTCCTGTTGCTTCTCCTCGTCCTGTTGCTTCTCCTCGTCCTGTAGCCATGTCTTGTCCTCGCCTAGTTCCGGGGTCCAAGCCCAAGTCAAGCTCTAGGTTCTGGGTCCTTGTCCAGTCTCTGGCTCGGAATCCAAGCCCAGGCTCCTAGTTCCCAGTTCCATGTCCTGGTTCCGCTATCCTAGTCAAGTCCTAGCCCAGGCCGGGAATCTTTGTGTCGTCCAGGGCCTGTGTCATGTCCAGCGTCCTTTCTTCCCCACTTTCCTTGCTTCCTCTCATGCCTAGTCCTGTTCCTTGTAGTTCAGTGTCTGTGTCTTGCATTTGGGTCCGCTCCCAATGCCCCCCTTATGACACCCTCAGCCATCCCAGTCTCTGTAATGGCCACCACATCATATCTCCAAGTACTGATCCGCGCTCTAAGCTCGTCCGCTTTGTTCACAACACTCCTTGCATTAAAATAAACACACCTCAAGCATTTGGTCTGAGTGCATCCCTTAGCTATCACCTGCCTGTCCTCCCTCTCATACTGTCTACAAGCTTTCTCTATTTGTGAGCTAAACTCCTTTTCCCCAGTCTATTCAGTTCGGATCCCACACCCCCAACAATTCTAGTTTAAACTCTCCGCAGTACCTTTAGCAACCTCCCCCCCCCCGTCCAGGATATTGCCCCCCTGGGATTCAAGGGCAACCCGTCCTTTTTGTACTGGTCACACCTGCCCCAAAAGAGGTCCCAATTATTCAAAATCTGAATCCCTGCGCCGTGCTCCAATCCCTCAGCCACGCATTTATCCTCCACCTCATCCTATTCCTATTCTCACTGTTGTGTGGCACAGGCAGTAATCCCGAGATTACTACTTTTGCGGTCCTGCTTCTCAACTTCCTTCCTAACTCCCTGTAGTCTTTTTTCAGGACCTCTTCCCTTTTCCCACCTATGTGATTGGTGCCAACATGTACCACGACCTCTGGCTGTTCTCCTTCCCAATGCAGGATATTTTGGACACGATCTGAAACATCCCGGACCCTGGCACCTGGTAGGCAAACTACCATCCGAGTTTCTTTCTTGCGTCCACAGAATCGCCTGTCTGACCCCCTATCTGATAGTCCCCTATCACTACTGTCTTCCTCTTCCCTTCCCTACCCTTCTGAGCCACAGGGCCAGACTCTGTGCCAGAGGCACGGCCACTGTCACTTGCCCCAGTAAAACTGTCCCTCCCAACAGTACTCAAACAGTAGTACTTTTTGTCAAGGGGTACAGCCACAGGTGTACTCTCTCGTACCTGACTCTTTCCCTTCCCCTCCTGACTCTGACCCACCTGTCTGTTTCCCGTGGCCCCTGTGCGACCACCTGCCTATAACTCCTCTCTATCAGCTCCTCGCTCTCCCTGACCAGGCGACGGGCTTCAAGCTCCATCTCCAGTTTCCCAGGTCTGTCGCTCAGGAGCTGCAGCTCAACACACCTGGTGCAGATATGGCCGTCCTGGAGGCTGGGAGAGTCCAGAACCCCCTACATCTGACACCGAGCACAGAAAACTGGCCTCACACACATACATCTTACCTCGCTTTGTTCCGTTACCGCCTAAGCCCGTTGAGCCAAAGCCCTCTCACTCTGCTGCCCGCTGGATATGGCGGTCTTGTTTTTAAGCCTTTCGCACGCTACTGGCGGACGTCACGCGCCTGTGCAGTCTCGCTTCTCTTTAAGCCGAGTTGTGAAAACCTCTCATCGCTCCAAAAAGTCTGCAGTTCACTCGCAGCCTTCTTGCTTTGAATTAAAAGCCGTTGACGATTCCTTGCCTTTTTAAACCTTTCGCTCTCTACTGGATGACGTCACGCGCCTGCGTTGTCTCGCCTCTCTTTAACCCGAGTAGTAAAAACTCCCTGCGCTACGAAAAATCAGCAGTTCATTCGTAGCCTTGCTCCGAATTTCATATGCCTTTCTTGCAATCCTACGAGCAGTTCTCTAGGAATTTTTTATTAGTCTTCCAGATCTCAACTTGACCTCCACCGTTCTTGTTTACTGCCATTTCTTAATTTCATTGCGAACTTAGGAAACGGCCACTTGAAAACGCTTTGTTATCTTCTTATAGCCTTCTCCTGCTTTGTGGGCATCATTTGTTCTAATTTTCAGAGTGCTAGGCAGCTGCTTAGAGGAATTCATGGCTGCTGATGGTTGGGGCAAGGTTTGAGGAGTCAGGGTATTTATAAAGCTTTACAATTTGCATCACCTGGTTTTTCCTAACGATGATTGTGAACAAGCCATAGTCCTAACAAGCCAACTAAAGTCTGGCAAAGGTTATCTGAGAGCTCAAATCACTTGGGGTGTCCATACTTTTGCATGGTACTCCTTTCCTTGTTATCACTCTAAATTGCACATAACAAGAAATAATACACTAATCTTGCTTAAAATGTTGAAAAGAATGTTTCATCTTTAGTTTTATGACTTTTGGAGATCCGTTCAACTTCTACTCACTTAATTATTCATAGTAACACAAATTTTGACCAGGGGGGCCCAGTCTTTTGCATGCCACTGTGCCTTTCTCCTTTCCATATCTGCAAACTTAAGACATTGTATCAGAGTGAGGAATCAGAAACTCAAGGGAGATCGATGAATTACCTCAGCAGTAATTCGCTGTAGACTACACCCGTTGTTTTGACTGACGATAAATCGTAGAAATAATGTATGCGCATATGTGTTTCCGGAAATAATAACATTCGAGCTGAGGGACGACGAGAGACATTGTCTGTGTCAATAAAATATCTGGATATGTATGTATAATACTGTTGACGTCGGTGTTCGGAATTGTCAGTGGCCTCAGCAATCCTCACGACGCCACACACCCGAAACAGATTATATTTCTAGTAAGTTTAACTACGTTGAAGAGTTAGGAGAACAGGAACTGGGTTGGTCACTGAGAACAGTCATAAGTTTCTTGAAGAGAGAATTCGTTATACACCTGAACAGTTACTTATAGCGATAATGAGCTCTTGGTTTTGGAGAATGGAAGTCTGTGATGATTCTGTACAAGTATGTTTAGTAATAATAAGATAGGTGAAGTGGAGCTTGAGGGATCACAGCACTTAGTTGCTCTGTGGTGTACGCTTGGCGTTACTTACGGTAAGAGGAAGATCATTGAAGCAGCGTGGCAGAGTGTGACGTAACTGAACAGCGTATTTCAGTTATGAAATTAGTTTAGCAGTCTTAGCATCTACAACATTGGTAATGCAAGACCCTGTGAGTTTCATGTAACGTGATGATAAAATGGCACTTGGAAAAACATATAGAGTTCGATACGGGGCAGTTTGGAAATGGGTCTGCAGATTGTCGTGCGCATTATATCAGAAATATACCGCTCTACCCTTCCTAACTGTGATGTTTCAGGACTAGAGGTGACAGCACGGAGCTTCTCAGTGTATAAGTAGGAATCGAAGGCATCTTGCATTCTGTCCAGATTACTACTGGTGCTTCATCTTAGGCGATCACTGCCTTCCTTTACATGGGAGAAGCGAAGAATAAGAAATAGTTCATGACCTTAGGTTTCGCCGCTAGATGTTCAACGCAATGCATAAAAAACCAGACGCTCCCATAGTAAATAAGTTAAAAATAAATATATAGTGTAAAAACACAATGCTCATAGGTCCAAGGACCGTTCAGAAATCCGAAGGCGGAAGATAAGAAGCTGTTGAGTATGCATCTTCAGGTTCCTGTTCCTCCTCCTAAATGGACATGTCTCGGATGATGAGGATCGTTAATGATGTATGCCACCTACTTGAGGCATCACACATTGAAAATGTACTTAATGCTGCAAGACAAGTGCCAACAGCATTATGTAACTTCGTCAAAGTTAACAGAATACACTTCAGTATTTGAGGTCCTGGCCTTAAATTCAGTCGGCTATTGACTGTCATTGCTTTGATGCCAAAAGATCAATCAGTTTTTGGAAAAAAAAATTAAGTATCTGTACTAGAATTAGTAAATGCTGTCCCGGCTTTACAAACAGCTCCATCAGTTTTATTCACAGCACAGTTGCCAAAAGAAGAACGATAATTTGAAATGCAATAATAGTAAATTTAACCAAGGTATTTGCAGTATTGTCAACAGTTTTGGGCCCCAGATCTCAGAAGGGATGTATTGTCATCGGAGAGAGTCCAGAGGAGGTTCACGTTAATGATTCTGGGAATGAATGGGGTTAACATATGAGGAACGCTTGGCAGCTTTGGACCTGTACTCATCTAACGAATATTGAAAGGGTTAGATAAGGTGGATGCGGAGATGTTCCCTTTGTAGAGTGTATTCAGAAATAAAGGGCACAGCCTCACAATTGAGGGGTGACCGTTTAGAACAGAAGTAAGGATAATTTTTAAAAATTTTTTTTTACCCAAAGAGTGGTGACTCATTGAATTGCTCTGCCACGGACTGCGGTTGAGGCCAAGTGGGTATATTCAAAACAGAAGTTGATAGATTCCTGATTGATCTTGGCATCAAGAGGTATGGTGAGAGAGGTATGGGGTTGAATGGGAGCCGGGGTCATCCATAATGAAATTCCAGAGCAGACTCGATGGGCTGAATGGCCTAACTCTGCACCTATGTCTTATTGTCTAATTAATTGGGTGTCAGAAAATGAATAGCTCTCAAAGTATCAATTGAATCCCAACTCGTAAACAGAAATTGAAATAAAATTGAAAACAGAAGCAGAAAACGATATAAATATTTCTCAGGTCCGATCACCTTCACGTTTAGTTTCTAAACTCTACGACTGTTTACATATCTTTGTAAAAACGTTTACAGCACTCATTTGCCAATTAGATTCATTCCAGTAGAAATAAATTGCTCTGATTTCATCAAACGCTTCAGGCAGCGAGAATTGTATCTCTTGCACACCTGAGATTATATAGAGCCAACCCCGGACTGCGAGTTCATTGGGTGTTTCTGCATATCTATGAAATACATATATCAAAGAGAAAGTTCTAGTAGTTCTGGCCTTATTCTATTACAATGTTGAAGAATCGAATCTTCGATTGTTTGCAAAAAAGGTTGAATTTCCCCATGGGGATGAATAAAGTATCTATCTATCTATCTCTATCTATTCTCCGTGTCACTTTAATGCATATGAAGAAATATCTAGTAGACAATATTTTAACTCTACTTCTGCCACAAAAGAGCACGTTCCACGACATTCATATTGTATGTAAGTGATGAACCTGGTTCTGATTCAGATTCAGATTCCATTTACATCATACTCACCGGCTATCAGTTACCCGATTTGTCTCTGATATCCATCGCAACTGAATAGCTTGAAGGTTCAATCTTCTGGCACCACACTGGCAATTAGGGTAGATGCAAAAAAAAAAGAGTTCAGCTATCTCCGTCATGGGCACGAGCCTCCCCAGCATCCACGACGCCATGCAAAGACGATAAGGTGGCAACCATCGTTAAGGAGCCCCATCATTCAGGACATGCTCTTTCATTGTTACCATCAGTGAGAAGGTACAGAATCCTAAAAACACACCTTCGAGGTTTCAGGTGCTGCTGCCTCGCTTCCGCCATCAGTTTTCTGAATGGGCAGGGAACCAAGGAACATTTCCCAGGGACTTCATCCTCTCATCTTGAATGACTAATTGATATTTCTTGTTGTATTTTGTTTCATTGCGATATATTTCTATATATCACTGCCGGAAAACAACATTTTTTTATGGCACAGGCCAGTGGTTGTAAACCTGATTCTAGTGATGACCAATTGTGAATTTTAAATCTTGAATCCTGAATTCCACTCTCTGCCCCCTCCCCTCTAACTTCAATGCTTCTCTTCACCTGCCTATCATTTCTTTCCCTCCCTCCCAGTCTCCCATGCTGCTCTCTTTTCTCTAGCATTTTACCTTTTCCATCTATCACCTCCCAGCTTCTTACTTCATCCCACCCACATGGCTTCACCTTATCAGTTTTACTCCTTCCCGTTCCTCACCTTCTTGTTTTGCTTTCATCCCCCTTATTTTTTTTTCAGTCCAGGCCCGAAACGTCGACAGTTTATTCACATCCGTAGATGTTATCCACATGCTGAGATCTCCCAGCATTTAGTGCGTGTCGCCTTCGAATATTCTACACCATTGTTAAAGCATTGGTATCCTTCCTCATTATAGGACGGATGTGATATCTTAAAGAGTGTGTAGAAAAGATTTAACTGAAACAGAGCTCATGTCCCAAGCTGTGCCAATCCTAAGATGAGCGCCAAGGAGATTCTGCCAGTTACCTTAGCATCAACTCGATGAACTCACATTGCAGGATCTCCTCACTTTTCATTATTTTGGAACCAAAATGGTAAACAACCTTTGGTCCTTCAACCCCAGCCCCACACCCCCCACGCTCATAGCGCTATAGAATCAGTCGGAGGTGTCCTTCATCATGGCATCGGGGAAGCAACATATCATCTGAGAATCTCGTTCTCGTCCTCAGAACCTCGTGTATGTTCAACTAGCTATGGACTTCAATGAATTCATCATAAGAGCTGGGAGATAGTGCTGAAGGTGTACAATGCGGTGGTTAGGCCGCATTTGGATCAATATAAGTAATCATGTTTGTCACATTTCATTAAGGATATGGTGGCAGGCGAGAGCGCAGAACTGATTCATAAATAGCATGGAATAGAAAGCCACAGTTACGATGGAAGACTGGGTCATCTGGATTTATGGTCCATGATGACAAGGCGGTGAATTAAAGAGGTTAGAAAATTATGGGGGATGTACCTAGCATTTTTAATCTCTACATTAACGGAGCATTTTCTCATCCATGACAGAAGAATCCACAGCTATGTTGAAAGTGGCGAATTTTGAAGGACATCTGAAGGGTACAGTTTTCATGGAGAGTGTGATGTTTATCTGGAACGAGCTAACAGTGATTGGAATCGTGATCGGAATCAGATTTATCACTGAGGCCATCTGCGAAATATGTTGTTTTGCACTACTGGATCTAATTACCCCAATATAAAGAAATTTGGAAGTGTCAGAAAGGAAATGTATGGGCAGATAGTGATTCAATTAGCGTAGCTGGGAATTACAGTCTACATGGACGAAATATAACGGAAGAGATAATTTCTGTTTTGCTCTGTTCTAACAATCGATAATACGGGGAAATCTGTTTGGTAGATCGAAAATATGTTGGAACGGTAATGTCCGTTGCACAAGCGCAGATTGTTTTTTTTTCGTTTAATCAGTGGTAATGTCAGAGAAGTGCCGATGGCAGCGATTCTAATTCAACCTGTTTATCTATTGAGATAAAGCGTGGACAAAGCCCTTCCAATCATTCGAGCCCCACCGCTAGATGCCCCCCGACATAATCCTAGTCTATTCACGTGAGAATTATGCAATGACCAATTAATCTATCTAACCTCTTTCAGTAAATACTTTAGAAATGAGACTGAAAGGATATGTCACTATTCTCTTCAGCTCCTCTCTGAATTTCCTCTGAGTCAGAGCATAAACGGCAGTGTTGGTACAAGTTCCGAGATAGAACAGCATGACACCTGTCTTGTCAGCGATAATGACGGGGTGGTTATAACTCGGATAAGCATGCCTGTTGGAAACTTCCATCAGTAGGAAAACGGATACCTTCGTCAGCCACAGCAATATAAAGCTCCCCGACACCACAAACAGCAGGATGATGGACCTCCTCCTTTGAGCCAACTCGGGGTCCGATCGCTGAACCCCGTTGTTGGGCCCTTTGAGTCCCCTACGAGCTCGATTTGCCAGCACTATGTGCCTGACAGTCGTTACATTGAGAATCAGGATCAGGAAGTAGGGGATCAGTGGGTTTAGCAGGTGGTGAATCCAGAAAAATGCCACCCAACCAGGCAAACTGAAGAACTCCAGCTTGATGGCGCAGCCCCAGGGTATTCCATTATAGAAGCCGTAAGGTTCCAATCTGAAATAAAAAGGTATATTCCTTAAAACGCTCAGAGCAGTCACAGTGGTTATAACTATCGCCGCTGTCTTTGTAGTACAATATTTAACTTTCAAGTTGTGACAGCAAATTGCCACGAATCGATCAACGGTGAACGCGATTGTCAGCCAAACAGAACAGTCTATTGTAGTATAGCCCAGTAGAGAAATGGTGCTGCAAACAGTTGTGTAGAACCAGAACATGGCTGGGAAAAGTCTGTGAAGAAAGCTTTTGACTATTATACAGAAGATAACGACCAGTAGGTCTGCTGTTGCCATGGAGATCAGGTAGGCAGAAACTCCTTTGGAGAGATCGCTGTTTCCCCTCGAGAGAATCGCAATCGTCATGGAGTTAGCTGTGGAAGAAGACGAGCATACTATGTCAGAAAGTGACTTCTTACGCAAGTAGTTAATTGTCTGTAAATGAATTACCACGAATTGAGCAGTAATTTATTTTTACTGCATTTCTCTCTATTGACTGAGATGAGATTTCACATTTACACAATTCTAATACATGTGATAAAATAATAATAGTAACTTTATTTATTCACCAATTTTTGTACGATTTTTATGCAGACGATAGGTTTTATAGTGCTTTACGATGGCATACAAATACAAACATGAAAAAATAAAATAAAAATAAGGTTGAAAATAAAAGACAAAATGATGGCTGTTGAAATCATAGTCATTAAACAGATTCTGAGCTGTCTTTTAAAAGTGTGAACTGAGTCTGTCTACTTCATACTTTTAGGCATGGAATTCCAAAGTTGAGGAACGTAATTGAAAAAAAACAGACCTCTCAATATCAAAGTATGTCGTTGTATTCGATTAACAATTGTGAGATTCGTTTCCTTGCAGTTAGCAGCAACACTAACAGCCATAATAGAACTGTTTAAACACACACACACACACACACACACACACACACACACACACACACACACACACACACACACACACACACACACACACACACACACACACACACACACACACACACACACACACACACACACACACACACACACACACACACACACATATCCAGGAGCCTAATGGCTACAAGTTGTCTGAATAAATAATATTTGTTGTCTGCATTATATGCACCCGAAAACCGAAATTATCGAGAAACACTGGAAAGAAATAAAAAAAAATCTGGCTCTCCGTGCACAAAACCAACAGATTAACCTTCACACGCTTCACAATGAGATGTTTGCCTCTGAAAAATTAAGGCAAACAGGTACACACAGATGCCTTCCTGTGTCAGCAGTTCATACAGTTCCGATCGTGCGTCCAGAATATAGCTTTCCGGATGGTATTAAGTTCCGAGTTTGGACCGGACACTGACACGCAGATATGGAAATCTTCGAACAGTCTCGGGGCTGGTCTATAATATGGCCGAGGCTCTGTTGATCATTATTCAACTTAAAGCTAGCATATTCATCATTTATATCTCAAACACAGTGCAGCAAAATCAGGTAAATCAACTAAAGTGAAACTGAAATCCATGCAGTTGTTAACGGAATCTGGGATGGTCTTCGGCCACAGTGGGATATCAAATTGTTGCTGAAATAGACTGAAAGATACGAAAGTTCAAGCATTAAAGTAAATTTATTATCAAAGTACATATATGCCAGCATATTCACCATTGAGATTAATTTTCCTGCGGGTACACTCAAAAACCATAGAATAATAATAATAATAATAATAATAATAATAATAATAATAATAATAATAATAATAATAATAATAATAATAATAATAATAATCAGTGAAGGCCCTCACCAAAGTGGGCGTCAAACCCGCGTAGAAAAACACCAAACTACAAACAGAAAACGAAATAAAAAATAATAAATAAACAAGCAATTAGTATCCAGAACATGAGATGAAGAGACCTTGTAAATGAGATCACAAGTTATGGGAGCATTTCAATGATAAGGAAGTTCAACGAGTTTTCTCCTTTAGTTCAAGATCCTGGATGATGATGGGTAACAATTGTTCGTGAACCTGGTGATTTAAATCATATAGCTCCTGTATCTTTTTGTTTGTTTTGGAAGAAGCGAGAAAAGATCATGTCCTGGTTTGTTTGGGTCCGTGGTAATGGAGGATGCCTTCCTGTGTCAGCGTTTCGTGTTGATGCGCTTAGTGATGGGGAGGGCTTTAACCGTGGCGGACTGGGCCGTATCCACAACTTTTCGTGGGTTTTTTTGTTCTAGGACGTTCGTGTTTTCATTCAACGTTGTGCTGCAGCCAGTCAGAATGCTACCCACAACACATCTATAGACTTTTGTCAAAGACTTAGATGTCATGCTGCATTTGACCAAACTCCTAAGGAAGTACTTCCACTCTCAGACAAATTGGAGTGGATCCGTGACGCTGACATGGAGGTGTTGATATGTTTCACCACCAGCCTCTTAGGACACTTCATCACGGCGGATGTAAATAGTACTGGCTGATAATTATTAATTCAGGTCACCACGTTCTTCTCAGGCACCGGCATAATTGAAGCTTCCTGAAGCAGGAGAGAGAAGTTAAAGGTCTCAGAGGGCAGTCAGTTATTCAGCACAGGTCTTAATTAGTCGGTCAGGATCCGGTGAAAGATTTTTCTTTCCCACATAAATGTGAGAGGCGCATTGTGGAGGTACTAGCGTGTAGAAGAAATAATAGGGTCCAGAGAGTAATGAGGAATAGGGGGATCTTGATATTGAACTTAAAGTATCCCTAAAGCTTACATATATAATGCGGTTAAATAGCCCTATAGGACACTTGTCATTACGAGTCGGGGACATGAATAAAAAGCATGGATGTAATGTCCTAGCATCAGAACACAACGGCGATATATCGGCTGACTTAGCACCCTGCAACTGTGGTCACCATATTCGTCGGGAAAAAAATTATAGCGCAGCGTAGGACTACCCAGGCTATTCGGTACAGATCGTTTCAGATATTTCACTTAGTGATACAGTACAGTAAGAGGTCCTACGGAACAAAGATATGGCCCGCTCAGCTACAACCATGTGACCATTTAAGTTACTAAACCTCGTGTTTTTGGGAATATAGGAGGAAACTGGAACACACGGAGGAACCCCACGCAGTCAAGTGGAGAAAGTATATCTCCTTGCATGATGACGCTGTAATAACGTTACGCTAACCGCTACCCTGCCATGCCGCCCTTGTACTTTGTCATCTTATGAGAAAGGAAAACACAACTTATGCATTTTACACTGGAATAGAGGAAGTTAACTTTGGATATGAATGGGGGACATAAAATTTTGACTTGTTTACATACAAAACATTTGCTCTTATGATAGCTGAGTAACGTTGTAGAATATAGATTTGGCGTAAGGAATGAGAGATCGGTGGGGACTTCCGTGGGAATATTTTCACGAGGCGTAGTGAGGTCCAGACTGCAACACGTGAGAGACAGTTCGAAACAAATTCGCTGGCAGCAATTGTCTGACATGCTGTGGAATTCCAGAGGCCAATTTCTGCCCATCAACTGCTAGACGACTAGGTTGATAGGAGTAGATTACTACTTGTTAGCCTGGACTTGGTGACCCAAAATGTAGGTTTCCATTGCCATATCCTGCACGCGTCTATAGCTTGCGAATTTTTAGAGGTCTCAGTGGAGATTTCTGACTCATTTTTATTCACGATCAACTCATTGATAAGCATTAATATTTTCCTTAATGAGAAAGCATCCCGAAAATCCGTTCGAAATTTTGCGCAGGATAGACAAAAAGGTCGTTGAATGTTGTTTACTTTGATCTTCCAAAGGCACGTAACATTTTGCGGCACTAGAGACTGCTCAATACGGTAAGAGCCCATGGATTGACGGAAAAGATACTAGCATGGATGGGAGATTGGCTGACTGGCGGGAGGGAAAAAGTAGAAACAAATGGGGACTTCCGTGATCTTATTCTTCCACACCTGCTTTCTCCGACACCTCATCTAGTTCAGGGTCTTTGGACTTGTAATACCAGTCCTCTCATCTATTTAGTACGCCCCGTGACTAACGGTATATTTCCCACCGTCATCTGGGCACCCTCCTTGCACAGTGTTCACACCATCTTCAGTAGTGTTGTGCTTTCATACTGTTAGTGTGGATTGAAACACATCCAGCAAATGCAGGTAAGTACTGTCATGCTCTATTAATCGTGCGAATACACTTACCCAGGACGCCGACGATTGCCAGACAACTATTGAAATTAAATACGATTTGAAGGATCATAGGCTTATTCATTGTTGAGAAGATAATTCTGCAGATTTCCACGCGGGGCGCCCAGTGCGAATCGTGGGGAGACCAACGCCTTATAAAGCCCACATAAAAATCCTGCAGAATCTTTGAGGTCAACAAATTAAATTAATTTTATTAGGTACTGCCAATGACATCACCCATTCCCTCAGAGTCAACGATCTCCCCACGGATATTAGCCAATTTGGGACGAAATCTGCAGAGAGCTACACTTCATCCAATAACACATTGCTCAATATTTTTTTCTTTTAATAGAAAGCGGCTTCAACCGACATTGGATTGACACAAGCCAAGGTTTAGCTTACATTCCATTACACTTATTCGGAGACGCTCACTCTTCTTTAAATCTACCACATTCATTCTTTGGACGTGAACACGTGTTTGTCGACGTGAGCGATATATACACGCTCAATCCTCAGCATTCGCTTTTATCATGATTTGTAATAATGTCAGTCTGCAATTACAGAAATCACTCTGATGAATCATTATCCCAACCCTTCAGTTTGCAGCCAAACATTTCCTTACATTGGGTAATTGGATAGCTTAAGTCTATTTTTCAAAGGTTATGACAGCGGTATGGAAAATTTGTGGTATTGGTAGGGTAGACGGCACCAAATATTTCCATTTTCTAAAGCCTTATATTGATTTATTACCATCGACAATAGATTCCGAAGGGATCTGAGGAAACTCTTTGCAATCCAGAAGGTACGGAGATCAGAAAAAGATCTGCACATAAGAGAGGAAAGTCGTTGATTAATTGACTGAAGAGCGTATGAATGCATAGGAAATAGAAGGCTTCAGTGGGCCGAGGAAACTAGAACTACTGAATTCGATTTGGTGGCCGATTGTCATGTTTTAAAATGACAATTCTTCTTTGTTTCCAAAATACCATTCGTAAGTGTATTTACGCCTGACCTTTTCAGGGGAGAACTCATCCTCACCCCCGCACATGAATAACAAAAATTGCAATTTTTATGCATTCTGGAACTTATGCTAGGATAACTATTAGGATATAGTTGAAACATAAAAACGTAATGCAATGACTGCCATAACCGCTGACATTGCCTCGTAAACCGTTCCCTCTCGGAGGCCGGCAGCTGAAAGAAGATAGCACATCACACAAGTGAGAATGTACCATCCAACCATTTGGGTTCTCAGCGGTTGTATTGAACTCTCTTCCTTTATTTTCAGTTTTATAAAGTCTTGACCGAAGTATAGCGAGGTAGTGCACACTGGTTCCCTCTGTCCATCTTCCGAGATACAGGATTACAATTTAGATTGACACTATAAAGGAGAAGTATTGATTTAGTGTTACGTTATTGCTTCTCAACAGCAGAGACCGCATTAGTTTTTAGTTTAAGAGTTTTCATTGTCAGCCCTGTTGGAGTAGCGCTTAGCATTTTCCCTTGCTCTACACAGTTCTTATTAAAACATAGTGAACTCTTCACTCCCTATATGTACCTGCCGCTGCACTTGTCCCATCACCGAACTCATATCAGGAACAAGTCGGATATCACAAGAATATATAACATCATAATAAGAACCAGTAGCAGAATTGCACCATTCGACCATCGGGTGTAGTCCGCCATTTCATCATGGCTGATTTATTATGTCTCTCGGTCCCATTTCCTTCCCTGTTAACATTGACGCCCTGATTAACCAAGAACCTATCAACTTCCGCTTTATATGCACCCAATGATTTGGTCTGCACAGCCGTCTGCAGCAAAGAATTCCACAGCTGCGCCATCATTTGGATAATTTTTTATTGAGAACGTAATTACTCATTACGAATGAAGACTCATTATTATTGACGACGTAATAGGTGCAGTGGATAGAAGGGAACATGTAGATGTATACTTGGATTTCCAGAAGGCATTCTATAAGGTGCCACACAAGAGACTTATAAATAAGCTACGGATGCATGGAGTCAGAGGAAGTGTACTGGTTTGGACTATAGATTGATTAACCAATAGAAGGCAGAGAGTTGGTATAAACGGGTGTTTCTCAGGCTGGCAATCTGTGGTGAGCGGGGTGCTGCAGGGTTCGGTGCTGGGCCCGCAGCTGTTTACCATTTGCATTGATGATTTGGAAGAGGGGACTGAGTGTAGTGTAGCAAAATTTGCTGATGACACTAAACTGAGTGGAAAAGCAAATTGTACAGAGGATGTGGATAGTCTGCAGAGGAATATCGATAGATTAAGTGGGTGCGCCAAGGCCTGGCAGATGGAATACAATGTTGGTAAATGCGACATCATCCACTTTGAAAGGATTAATAGAAGAGCAGATTATTATTTAAATACTGAAAGATTGCAGCATGCTTTTGTGCAGAGGGACTTGGGAGTGCTTGTGCATGAATCGCAAAAAGCTGACTTGCATGTACAACAAGTTATTAGAAGGCAAAAGGAATGTTGGCCTTCATTGCTAGAGGGATTGAATTCAAAGCATGGAGGTCATGCTGCAACTATACAGGGTACTGGTGAGGCTGCACCTGGAGTACTGTGTGCAGTTTTGGTCTCCATACTTGAGGAAGGATATACTTGGAGGCAGTGCAGAGGACGTTCACCATGTTGATTCCAGGGATGAAGGGGGTAACCTGTGAGGAGAGATTGAGTCGCCTGGGACGATACTCTCTGGAGTTCAGAAGAATGAGAGGGGATCTTATAGAAGCATACAAAACTTTAAATGAGGTAGATAAGATAAAAGTTGGATTGTTGTATCTACTGGTAGGTGAGACTAGAACTAGGGGACATTGACTCAAGATTCAGGGGAGATGATTTAGGACAGAGATGAGGAGAAACTATTTTTCCCAGAGAGTGGTGAATCTGTGGAATTCTCTGCCCAGGGAAGCAGTTGAGGCTTCTTCACTAAATATATTTAAGAAACAGACAAGTCTCAGCAAGGGAATTAAAGGTTATGGAGAAAAGGCCGGTACATGGAGCTGAGTTTACGGACAGATCAGCCATGAATTTATTGAATGGCGGGGCAGGCTCGATGGACCGGATGGCCTACTCCTCCTCCTATTTCTTATATTCTTAAAAAACACATTTCTGTCCCTATCCCAAATTCTGAAGCAGTATTCTCTGGTCCCAGACTCACGCAATATAGGAAAAATCTTCTCCACATCCACTCTGCCAGGACCTTCTAATATTTGATGTGTTGCAATGGTATCCAATGTTCCCGATTAACTTTCCCTAGCTGCCACCTAATACGCATAAAATTTGCCCATTTCCAAGTTAATAATCTCACGCAAGGTCAATGCCTAATCTTGTCCATAGCTATATTAAATCCCTTACAGTTGTAATCACTGTTTTCTGATGGTTCTCCCACTGAATATTCAATCACATGGCCAGATCCATTGCCCTTTAACAAGTAAAATGCTCGCCCAGCACATCTTGATGATCTACGGACATACTGTTTTAAGAAACCGCTCCCTATACACAACACAATTTCTGTTCAAATCCTCCTTCACAAGGTTCGATCCTCGGCATACTGTGCCAGAGACTGTGCTGGAGGCTGAGTCCGTGGGTATATTTAAAGCCAAATTTGATAGATTGCTGATAGATTCGGAGCATGGAAGGATATGGCGAGAAGGCAGGTGTGTGGGGTTATGTGGAATCCGGGATCAGCCATGTCTGAATAGCAGAGTAGACTTGATGTGCTCCTATTTCGTATGCTCTTATGGATGCAAACCAATATTGAAAATCATTTATCACGCAATTACATGCATCCCTTACTTAGGTAACCCACGTTCATCACACCAACAGGGCTATAGGGCGCCGACAGCAGATTGTTAAAACTCTCTGTCCTAAGCCAGTCGTTTGCATTGGTAGTGTGTCCCATTCAGCTCATTCCGCCCTCTTTGTTAATAAGTTGAACTGGAAAGTACCAACGCCTTTTTGAGTTACGTTTCTCAATGCCCCTTTCGACCCTTCTGGAAGCTTTCTACTTTTGATTGCATTCTCTCAATTCTGCTTGGTTACCTGCCCTTCGTGCACTCAACTCTTTGTCCAGCAAACGATTCAAATCGTCCGATCTTCTGAGAGAAGAAAAGGACTTTCTAAAATTTCTGAAGAATCAAATTACTCTTTCTTCAAAAAAAATGCGTTAGAAGAGACTTCTAGTCTTATCATTTGAGACACTTTTAAGGTATATATCAGAAGACAAATGATCTCTTCTACTGCATATATTAAGAAATAAAACTAATAAAGAGAGAACTGATTTAGTTAATCAATTAAAACAATTCGACCATAATATGCTTTGGCACCAGATGTCATGAGGGAGGCGACAGGAGCGAACTCAAATGCACGACACAGACTCTGAAGTACTGGGAACAGGAATAAGATTATACAGAAAGCAAGGGAAGTCGGGAGGAGACGACACTAGACATGGACACAGGTGCTGGACGAGACAAGGACACTGGGCTTGGGCAAGGACTGAGACTAGGAAAGCGGGATCTGGACGAGGAACGTGGAACTAGCAGCCTGGACTAGGACGCTGAACCAGAGACTGGACAGGGACACGGAACATGGGTCTAGACGCAGGCGTGGAACCCGGATCCAGGCAAGGACTCGGGCTAGGAACAGACTAGACACTAGATAGCACTGGGAATACGAAGCCTTAACTTGGACTGGCCGCGGTACAGGGACGTTGCTTGGAACAGGACAAGGGTTTTGGACGTGGCTTGGCACTGGACGAGGTACTCCAGCACAGGACGAGGAATCTCCAGAACCGGGCTGGGCGAGGTACTACTGGGCTGGGCGAGGCACCAGAACTGGATGAAGACACGATGCCCAGAATTGGATCGGGCTGTAACACAGCGCCGGAACTAGGTCTTGGAACACAGTAACACAAAGCCTTGGTCTTAAAACACAGGAACACAGAGCCTTGGTCTTAGAACAAAGGAACACAGAGCCGGGACCCCTCCTTGGGAACAGGACTAAGGGCCAGGGCTCTACACAGAACCAGGACCCTTCCTTGGGGACAGGACTTAAGGCCGGGACTTTACACAGAGTCAGGACCCCTCCTTGGAAAACAGGACCCAGGGCTGGAGCTCTTCTTTGACACGGACACTAAACACGGGGGCACAAAGAGACAGCTCCAAAGTCAACGATAGATAGCTCCTTATCTTGGCGTGGCGAGGCTCTGGCCTAACTCCGGCGGTTCAACTTGATGGCGATACAGGCTAGGACGCAGGTGAGGTTGCAGGCAAGGTAGCAGGTGAAGGTAAATTACAGATGAAGTTTAGTGCAGAAGTAACTGTTAGGGATTCAGAAGGAAGGGAACAGGAAGAAGGGGGAGAGAGTAAGCAGTCCAGCAGGGAATCCCTGGTTTGCCGAGGTATTTATGTGCCAGTCCAAAATAAGAATCAAGTGCTTCAATTAAGGCACGCAATGGAACAAGGGAATAAAACACGTTACCTGGAATGCGGAGTTCACAGACCGGACCATGACACCAGACCCTGAACTATAACAAAAGACATATTGAAATTAAAACTAAATATGATCTACTTATAACATATCCAATTGAAAGTCAACTTCTAAAAGATAGAAGCCAATTCTATATACATGGAGAAAAAACCCGGTAAATTATTGAGTAATCAACTGAAGACCTTTACAGCTAAACAGCAAGTTAAAGACATTTGTAAAACCAATGGTGATATGACAACTGATCATTTTGAAATAAATGATACTTTTACAGAATTTTATTCTAAATTGTATAGTTCTGATTCTGTTAAAGATAATAATGCAATGAACATTTTTAGACCAATTAAATATTCCTGGACTTTCGGTGGATAATCGAAAGCAGTTGGATCAACCTATTTATCAGGAGGAAATTACTGAGGTTATACGTTCAGCGCATCCTGGGAAATCTCCAAGACCCGACGGATTCTCTGGTGAATTTTATAAGGCTTTTGCTTCATTGTTTATATCTTATTTATATTCTACCCTTACTGAATAATTCAAGGTCGGTAGGTTGCCACAGTCTTTTTATGAAGCTTCTATTTCGCTTATTCTTAAAAAGAATAAAATTCCCACTGAATGCTCTTCATATAGACCAATCTCTTTACTCAATGTTGATGCTAAGATCCTATAAAGTCTTTGCCGGTAGACTCGAAAATATTATACCTTCTATAATATCTGATGATCAGGCAGGATTTATTAAAAATCGATATTCCCATTTTAATATACAGCGACTGTTAAATGTTATCCATTCTCCATCCAAGGAAATATCGGAATGTGAGATTTCTCTAGATGCAGAGAAGGCTTTTGATCGTGTTAAATTGAATTACCTATTAAAACCTTAGAAAAAATAATTTTGTGCCCCCTGTTATCCATTGGATTAATTACTTTATTTATCTCCCTCTGCTCTGGTCCTTACTAATTTTCAGATTTCTAAACCAGTTAAGCTCCAACGTGGAACCAGACAAGGATGTCTGCCGAGTCCTTTGCTTTTTGATTTGATATTAGAGCCTTTAGCAATTGCCTTTCGAGAGTCTAAAGATATCACCAGTACCTTAAGGAAAGGTACTATTCATAAAGTCTCGCTTTATGCCAATGACCTATTGCTTTTTATATCTAATGTCACTACTTCTTTGCCTTCTATGGAGTCAATAATTAGTTTATTGACTAACTTTAGTCAGTTTTCAGGATATAAATTGAATTTACATAAGAGTGAATTGTTCTCTTTAAACAATTTGATACTAACTGATACTAAACTGATAACTGATAATAAACTTCCTTTTAAAATTATAGGAAAACAATTTACATACTTAGGCGTAACCATCAGTAAGAACTACAAATATCTATTCAAAGAAAATTTTTTAACCTTAATGAATTATGTGAAAAAGACTCGTTCTAATTGGTCGCCTTTTTCTTTATCATTGATTGGTCGAATTAATTCTATTAAAATGAATATTTTACCTGAATTTATATACCTCTTTCAAGCCGTACATGTTTTCATTCCTAAGTCGTTTTTGATTCTCTAGATTCGATTCTTTCTTCCTATATATGGAAGAACAGAAAATCCCGATTAAACAAAACCCACCTCCAAAAACCAAAATGAATAGTGGCCTTGTTTAACCCAATTTTAGGTTATATTATTGGGCAATTAACATACGAAATCTTACGTTCTGGTTATATTATATTAATCGTGAGGATTGTCTAATATGGGTCTTTTTGGATGTTAATTGTGTTACGAAATTTTCTATTATTTCTCTTCTTGGATCCTCTCTTCCTTTATCTGTAAATAAATTAACTGACAGTTTGGTGGTTAAATGCACTTTGAGGATCTGGCTACAATTAAAAACATTTCGATTTATTGAGACCCTCTCTTTCTAGTCCTATTTTTTCTTATTTTTAAACCATCTACAACCGATCTGCGTTTTAGAGAATGGGATAGACTAGGCCTCAAACGATTTCAGGATCTGTTTGTTGGAGGGAATCTTTCTTCTTTTGAGCAGCTTTCAGTGAAATATAACCTATCAAATACCCACCTTTTTCGATATCTACAGATTAGAGATATTTGTTAAGATATAAACTACATCCATTTCCTTCTAGCCCAGATAAGAACATAATAGATGAAATTTTTAATTTGAAACCTTTGAAAATGGCTCAATGTCTTATATTTATGGTCTGTTGTCGGGAATGAGAATGGCTCCTTTAGATAAAATTTTTAAAAAAAGATTGGGAAAAGGATCTACAGACTTCATCATCTGATGAGACCTGGAGGGTTATTTTCAAAATGGTTAATTCTTCATCATTATATGCTCGACATTCCCTCTACAAATTAAAGTAGTACATAGCACTCATATGTCTAAAGACAAGCTCTCCCGTTATATTGCAGAGATATCTCCTTATTGTGACAGAGGTAATAATGGAGAGGCTTCATTAATTCATATGTTTTGGTCATGTCCGAGTATTGAAAAATATTGGAAAGATGTATTCCAAACTTTTTCTGCACGTTTTAAAGTTAGTTGTAAGCGTAATCCTTTGACTGCCTTATTTGGTATTGTTGAGGAAAGAGTTATAATTTTGGAACCTTCTCATTCGTGGGTACTGGCTTTTATTTTTCTTATGGCTAGGAGGGCGATCTTGATTAAATGGAGGGAGGTTGCCCCCCCACCTAGACATGCTCAATGGTTATGTGATGTTATGTCATGTTTAAATCTAGAGAAGATTCGTTGTTCGTTTTCCGATCCTAACCAAGAATTTAAAACATTGTTTTGACCCTTTCATAAGTATTCTAAAAATCTTTGGATTGTTATTAAAATAGAGATCTGGGCTATTATTATAAAGCACTATATGGTAAAGTATTTTTTTTCCACTAGATGTTTTAACCAACCAGCTTTGCCTTGGTAGGAGGTATAGATTTTAAAAATAATATAATTAACCATACTATTGTATTTTATCATTCAATTTATTTTATTTGATTGATCATCATTATAGGATACCGTGATTGTATCAGTGTGATTTATATACAGTGCATTTATAATATGTATCCTTATGAATTCTGTATTTGTGTATATGAAACTTAATAAAAATACTGGAAAAATAAAGAAAGAATAAATGCACCATGTCTGTCCCTCCGTCTAATCCTTCTTCTAGTCAGATTCGTTGTCCCCTGCTTTTGACTGTATTTTCTCATTTCTGTTTGTGCCCCCGTCTTACTCGGACTCCGCCCTTCGTCCAACAATCATTTTCAAAGTGTTCCGTCTTCTGAAAGTATTGAGCTATGTTCACTACTGATATTTATTTGCAAGCACAGTTATTTTTTCCACAGTTATAACACTCGACACGTTCCTAATCTTCTACCGGGCTGATTTTAGACACAGAACGCTGTTAAGTTTCAGCTTTCATGGCCCAGATCGGTTTCTTATTGAACGTGTTTACCAATGGTGTAATCACTCATCCAATATTCTCCTTCACTAAGGGTCCATTCACCACTGCAGCAACTTTTCAAAAGTATTATCATTTCCATGGGATTCTGCAGGAGAAAGAATGTGGGACTAACGAAAGTCATTCTCCCAGAGGAAGATCAACTTTGAAGTTAATGCCACTGCCAGGGTCCCGGCTGATTCTGCGCCCACCTCCCAGGAAGTGCGAGGGTATACCTTGTTGAGGCCAGGGGAATTATTGTATCATCCTTCGTTTGCATAAACACAGCAAGGAGATCATCTTCTGTGCTCAGATTACGGTTTCTAGCCTCACTACTGCTTTGCTTTATTTCAATATTCTTTGTGCCTGTCTCCTCAGTAAATACTGATGCAAAAATATCCATTTTTCTCCCCGATCTATTTTTTGTGCATGCAGAAATGACCGCCCTTATCATGAAATGAAATAATTTTATTAGCCTTGTGGTTCTCCTGCACTTGCTGTTTCAGAGCAAGCCCATGCCTTTACTTTAACCCTGCTGATTTAGCCCTTACTCCTACCCCCCTATTGATAAATATACTTCAATAATATTTAAAACAACGGAAACTCGGATCATTGAGCTGCTGTCCTTATCCTACTATAACACACGATTCGCCTAGCGGCTTGACCTCGGGAGTAATAACAACCCCCTGCCCGGCGAAACGTAAAAAAAATCTCGTTTGGGTGGATACTGCGTGACGTGTCCCCTGTTACAAACCAGTACCCCGAAATAACAAACAGTAGACAACATGCGATTAAATGATTAAGTTTTATGACTCTTACTTTGACTATGTGGTTAGTAGAGGAAAAAAATACAGAAGAAAAAGGGCTCCAATCTTATTAAACAGTCTGTGCACAATCGTTGGAGCTCACTCAGCAAGATCATCTTCTTTTCACCATTCGAACTCTTCCGAGCCTCGCTGACGTCCGGACTCCAGCTCGGAGTCCATCCTGTCGGGCTACCTACCGCATCTCTCCATTCGCGTCTTCTCTCTTCATCTCCCTCGCCCTTATCTGGCAAAAGCTCGCGAAACCAACAGCTTCCAGACAGGGCAACAGAATCCTGATTGGCTAACATGCATAATTATATCCAGCCATAACCCAAACATTTTTGCTACAGAGAAACCATTACATTAGCCAGGGCAGTGAAATATTACAAAGAAGGCATTACACTACTATGGCTAAGCTATCATAATTTCACTGCAAAATCTATGATCTAAGATTACGCTCCTTTCCTGCAATAATCTTTGGATTGAAATAGAACTCAGAATATCAATGAGACATGTTGAACCATTTGGTTTCTGTCTTTGTATGAGGGCTGTACATCTATTTCGCCACCAACACTCCAGAAGCGACTCTGGCACTTTGGTTCTCATCCCCTTTTAACTGCATTGTAAACCCCTGAAACAGCTCCAGCAAAATTTACCGCAACACCATTGCGCCCCCCCCCCCCCTCCCAGTTGACGTGCAAACTATCCCATTCATAAAGGTCCCATATTCCATCGAAGAGACTGTCTGGTCCAAACATCTGAATCCAACCCACCCCGACCAATACTCGCACGATCTACTTCGCCACTTGGTACACAAAATAATCTTTTCATTTGTAGCTTTTCCAGTGCGTTGCAGCTGTGCCGGTCCTGAAATGAATACCGTGGAGGTTCTGTCGTTCACCTTAGCATCAACTCGATGAGCTCACATTGCAGGATATCCTCACTTTTTTTGCTCATGTTCTTGCAACCGAAATGGTAAACAACCTTTGGCTCTTCAACCCCAGCCCCACACCTACGCTCATAGCGCTATGGGCACGGTCCGAGGTGTCCCTGATCATGGCATCAGGGAGGCAGCATACCATCTGAGAATCTTCTTCTCAGAACCTCAGGTGTGTTTCACTAGCTATGGAATCCTCTCCTCTTCTCACCTTCCTTTCACTCACAGAGCCATACTAAATGCCGTAGCTCTGAATACTGCATTAGAGTCCCCAGACCCGATACTAACTAGGACACATATATGCTATTAAGGGTAATGGCCACAGGTTTACCAACCGTGACTGTCTTTACCCTTTACCTCTCCGAAAGTACACGCAGTTACTTATGCCCTACACTTTATATATATATATATATTTGCTTTTATTACCCCACAAAATGATGAATTTATAATGAAAGGAATGGAGAAAAATTTCGCAGGGATAATCAGTTATTGGTGAGAATTATAACGAGAGATTAAGTAGATTAGTTTTATTTTACGAGAGTGTAGAAAAACAGGAACTAACATTTGAACAAGATAAAGCAGGATCACCGCCAGAGGACTATAGAAATGGGATCCAGGTATAAAAATAGAAGATTGCTAACTTAATATTGGAACGAGGAGAAACGACTTCACTCGCATTGTGCAGAAACAATGGTAGTTCTCCTCCTCGGAGGTATCTGGAGGCCTATGCTTTTAAAATGCTTATGAAAGGATTATGGAAATAGAGATATAACAACTATCGACTTGGGGTTTCAAGTTTTTCTGATCCAACAACTGCATGCCGACAGTAAAACATATTTCCGCCATTTAAACGATTCAGTGAACCGGTTGTTGTGGAATCGAAGTCAAGAAATGATTAAAAAAAAAAGAGGCCAGGGATTCCATCATTCTTTTCCATAGTTCGAATATAGTAATCTGTCACATTCAGAATAATCCGCTTCTTTCATTTGTCTTCGAGGATGTTTCAAAGTAACCTTCAATCCCAGGTATTGAGGCCATTTCATCTTTCATTCATTTCTCATATCAAATTTATTTACCAAACTTATTGCATACCTATCCTGACTTACTGGTGAACTGCTGGGTGTTCTCGGCATTTTCTGTGTTTACTTCAGCTTTCCAGCATATGCAGTATCTTACGAGTCTGCCAGGCTGTGCATTTTTGAGGAGTGAGGTTTAGTTTAACCGGAAGGCGGTATTCTTCCCTTCAGCAGACAATGGATTCATCATAAGAGCTGGGAGATAGTGCTGAAGGTGTACAGTGCGGTGGTTAGGCCGCATTTGTATCAATGTAACTCATCATGTTTGGCACGTTGCATTAAGGATATGGTGGCAAATGAGAGCGCAAACTGATTCATAAATAGCATGGGATGGAAGGCCGTGGTGGCGATGAAAGACTGGATCGTCTGGATTTATAGTTCATGATGACTCTGTGCTAACCTTACAGAAGTTGGAAAATTATGGGGAATGTACATAGCATTGCTAATCTCTACATTAACGGAGCGTTTTCTCCTCCATGATAAGACAATAGACAATAGACAATAGACAATAGACAATAGGTGCAGAAGTAAACCATTCGGCCCTTCGAGCCTGCACCGCCATTTTGAGATCATGGCTGATCAATTACTATCAATACCCGGTTCCTGCCTTGTCCCCATATCCCTTGATTCCCCCATCCATAAGATACCTATCTAGCTCCTTCTTGAAAGCATCCAGAGAATTGGCCTCCACTACCTTCCGAGGCAGTGCATTCCAGACCCCCACAACTCTCTGGGAGAAGAGGTTTTTCCTTAACTCTGTCCTAAATGACCTACCCCTTATTCTCAAACCATGCCCTCTGGTACTGGACTCTCCCAGCATCTGGAACGTATTTCCTGCCTGTATCTTGTCCAATCCCTTAATAATCTTATATGTTTCAATCAGATCCCCTCTCAATCTCCTTAATTCCAGCGTGTACAAGCCCAGTCTCTCTAACCTCTCTGCGTAAGACAGTCCGGACATCCCAGGAATTAACCTTGTGAATCTACGCTGCACTTCCTCTACAGCCAGGATGTCCTTCTTTAACCCTGGAGACCAAAACTGTACACAATACTCCAGGTGTGGTCTCACCAGGGCTCTGTACAAATGCAAGAGGATTTCCTTGCTCCTGTACTGAATTCCCTTTGTAATAAAAGGCCAACATTCCATTAGCCTTCTTCACTGCCTGCTGCACTTGCTCATTCACCTTAAGTGACTGATGAACAAGGACTCCGAGATCTCTTTGTATTTCTCCCTTACCCAACTCTACACCGTTCAGATAATAATCTGCCTTCCTGTTCTTACTCCCAAAGTGGATAACCTCACACTTATTCACATTAAACGCCATCTGCCAGGTATCTGCCCACTCACCCAGCCTATCCAAGTCACCCAGAATTCTCCTAACATCCTCATCACATGTCACACTGCCACCCAGCTTAGTATCATCAGCAAATTTGCTGATGTTATTTTCTATGTCTTCATCCAAATCGTTAACGTAAATGGTAAACAGCTGTGGTCCCAATACCGAGCCCTGTGGCACCCCACTAGTCACCACCTGCCATTCCGAGAAACACCCATTCACCACTACCCTTTGCTTTCTATCTGCCAACCAGTTTTCTATCCATGTCAATGCCTTCCCCCGATGCCCTGAGCTTTGATTTTACCCACCAATCTTCTATGTGGGACCTTATCAAATGCCTTCTGAAAATCGAGGTACACTACATCCACTGGATCTCCCCCATCTAACTTCCTGGTTACATCCTCGAAAAACTCCAACAGATTAGTCAAGCATGATTTACCCTTGGTAAATCCATGCTGGCTCGGCCCAATCCTAACACTGCTATCTAGATATGCCACTATTTCATCCTTAGTAATGGACTCTAGCATCTTTCCCACCACCGATGTCAGGCTGACAGGTCGATAGTTCTCTGTTTTCTCCCTCCCTCCTTTCTTAAAAAGTGGGATAACATTAGCCATTCTCCAATCCTCAGGAACAGATCCTGAATCTAAGGAACATTGGAAAATGATTACCAATGCAACCGCAATTTCCAGGGCCACCTCCTTTAGTACCCTAGCGTGCAGACCATCTGGACCTGGGGATTTGTCAGCCTTCAGTCCCATCAGTCTTCTCATCACGGTTTCCTCCCGAATGTCAATCTGTTTCATTTCCTCTGTTACCCTATGTCCTTGGCCCATTCATACATCTGGGAGATTGCTTGTGTCTTCCTTAGTGAAAACAGATCTAAAGTACTCATTAAATTCTTCTGCCGTTTCTCTGTTTCCATAACAATTTCACCCAATTCATTCTTCAAGGGCCCAACATTGTTCTTAACTATCTTCTTTCTCTTCACATACCTAAAAAAGCTTTTGCTATCTTCCTTTATATTCCTGGCTAGCTTGCGTTCGTACCTCATTTTTTCTCCCCGTATTGTCTTTTTAATTAAGTTCTGTTGTTCCTTAAAAACTTCCAAATCATCTGTCCTCCCACTCACCTTAGCTCTGTCATATTTCCTTTTTTTTAATGCTATGCAATCTCTGACTTCCTTTGTCAACCACTGTGGCCCCTTTCCCCCCTTTGAATCCTTCCTTCTCCAGGGGATGAACTGATTTTGCACCTTGTGCATTATTCCCAAGAATACCTGCCATTGCTGTTCCACTGTCTTTTCTGCTGGGCTATCCGTCCAGTCATCTTTGGCCAGCTCCTCCCTCATGGCTCCATAGTTTCCCCTATTCATCTGCAACACTGACACCTCCGAGCTGCCCTTATCCTTCTCAAATTGCAGATAAAAGCTTATCATATTGTGATCACTACCTCCTCATGGCTCCTTTACTGCGAGATCGCTTATCGAATCCAGTTCATTACATAACACTAAATCCAGAATAGTCTTGTCCCTGGTCGGCTCTCGTACAAGCTGTTCCAAGAATGCACCCCGTAGGAACTCTACAAACTCCCTATCCTGTGGTCCAGCACCAACTTGATTCTCCCAGTTCACCTGCATGTTGAAATCCCCCATAACTACTGCGACATTACCTTTGCCACATGCCAATGTTAACTCCCTATTCAACTTGCACCCAATATCCATGCTACTGTTTGGTGGCCTGTAGGCAACAGCCATTTGGGTCCTTTTGCCCTTACTTTTCCTCAGTTCTATCCACACAGACTCTACTTCTCCTGACCCTATGTCCCCCCTTGCAAAGGACTGAATCTCATTCCTCACCAACAGGGCCACCCCACCCCCTCAGCCCACATTTCTGTCCCTACGATAGCACGTATACCCTTGTACATTCATTTCCCAGGTCTGATCTCCCTGCAGCCATGTCTCCGTTATCCCAACAATATCATAGTTACCCATTCGCACCTGGGCTTCAAGCTCATCCGCCTTATTTCTGACACTTCGTGCATTCAGATATAGAATTTTTAGCCCATTTCTCCTCTCTCTGTTTGAATCGCTGCCCAGCTTAACCCAGCTCCCCGAACTCCCATCAGGCTATACGCCCCTAGAATTTTGTTGTCCTTCCTAAATTTACTTATTCTTTCAACACATTTAACTCCATGTTCCGTCAGACCATCCCTCTGTACATGAGTCCTCCTTATCACTTGTTCCGCCCCAACTTCCTCTACTACACACTTAATATTCTGGAACCGTGTAGTCCCCACCTGTCCTTTATTCTTCCTCTCGCTATCCTCTCTCACATTCTGGATCCCCGCCCCCTGCAAATTTAGTTTAAACCCCCACAAGAAGCACTAGCAAACTTCCCTGCAAGAATGTTAGTTCCGCTCCAGTTCAGGTGTAAACCGTCCCTTCGGAACAGATCCCACCTTCCCTGGAACAAAGCCCAATTATCTACAAACCTGAAGCCCTCCCTCCTGCACCATCCTCTCAGCCACGTATTAATCTTTATAATCCTTCTGTTCCTTGCCTCACTCGCACGTGGCACAGGTAGCAATCCTGAGATTGTTACCGTGGAGGTCCTGCTCTTCTGCTTCGCACCTAACTCCCTGAACTCCCTACGCAGGAACCCCTCACTCATCCTACCCACGTCATTGGTCCCTATATGGACCACAACATCTGGATTCTTGCCCTCCCTCTCGAGAATAACCTGCACCCGATCTGAGATGTCCCGGTCCCCGGCACCAGGGAAGCAACATACCATCTGAGACTCCCGATCTTCCCCACAAAATCTCCTATCCGCCCCCCTGACTATAGAATCCCCTATCAATACCGCTCTCTTCTCTTCCCTCCTCCTCTTCCTATTCAAGGGTCCAACCTCAGTGCCAGAGACAGGACCACTGCAGCTTGTTCCTGGTAGGTCATCCCCACCAACAGTATCCAAAACGGTATACTTATTTTTGACGGGAACGGCCACAGGGGTGCTCTTCTCTCTCTGTCTGCTCCCCCTGCCTCTCTTGACTGTCACCCATTTGCCTACCTCCTGACTTTTCGGTGTGACTACCTCCCGATAACTCTTAACTATCTATGCCTCTACCTCCCGAATGATCCGTAGTTCATCCAGCTCCTGCTCCAATTCCCTAACTCGGCCTGATAGGAGCTGCAGCTGGATGCACCTTTTGCAGGTGTGGTCATCAGGGACAACTGTGTTGACCCTGAGCTCCCACATACTGCATACGGAGCACACCACTGCTCTAACTGCCTCCCCCATTACCTGATCCTAGATTAGTCAGAATAAATGAAAAACAGGCTTCTTGTCGAAGTCCTCTTGCGCCGAAGCCCGCTGAGCCAAAGTCCAGCACTCTGCTCCTGCGCACTCCGCTGCCTGCACCGATGCTGCCCGCTCCTGAAAGTGGATCGCTTTTTAAAGCCCGCGCTCGCCGCTGACGTCACCCACGCTTGCGCAGCTTTACAATCCTCAGGTATTGATTCCTCAGAGAATCAATAGCTATGGTGAATGCGGCGAACTTTAAAGGAAATCTGAAGGGTTCGGTGATGTTGATCTGGAATGAGCTAACTGTGAATGTGGTATTGGAATCGTGTTCGGAATCAGATTTATTACTGACGTCATCTGCGAGATGTTTTGTTTTGCTGTAGTGTATCTAAGTACCCCAATATAATGTAATTTGGAAGGGTCGGATAGGAAATGCATGGACGGAATAGTGAATCAATGGGGGATTAGTGCAGGCGGCCTTACGATGTACATGGACGAGATATAACAGATGAAATAATTTCTGGTCTGCTCGGTTCTATCAATCGATAATACGAGGAAATTTGTTTGGCAGAAAGAAAACATGTTGGAACAACAATGTTCGTCGCACAAGCTCAGATGTTTTTCTTGGTTTAAGCAATGTCAATGTCAGAGAAGTGTCGATGGCAGCGAATCTAACTCAATTTATTTCTTTGTTTATTGAGATAAAGCGTGGACAAGGCCCTTCCATTTATACGAGCCCCACCGCTGGAAGCCTCCCGCCGTAATCCTAGTCTAATCACGTGAGAATTATGCAATGACCAATTAATCTATCTAACCTCTTTTAGTAAATAATTTACAAATGAGTCTGAAAGGATATGTCGCTATTCTCTTCAGCTCCTCTCTGAATTTCCTCTGAGTCAGAGCATAAACGGCAGTGTTGGTACAAGTTCCGACATAGAACAGCATGACACCTGTCTTGTCAGCGATAATGACGGGGTGGTTATAACTCGGATAAGCATGCCTGTTGGAAATTTCCATCAGTAGGAAAACGGATACCTTCGTCAGCCACAGCAATATAAAGCTCCCCGACACCACAAACAGCAGGATGATGGACCTCCTCCTTTGAGCCAACTCGGGGTCCGATCGCTGAACCCCGTTGTTGGGCCCTTTGAGTCCCCTACGAGCTCGATTTGCCAGCACTATGTGCCTGACAGTCGTTACATTGAGAATCAGGATCAGGAAGTAGGGGATCAGTGGGTTTAGCAGGTGGTGAATCCAGAAAAATGCCACCCAACCAGGCAAACTGAAGAACTCCAGCTTGATGGCGCAGCCCCAGGGTATCCCATTATAGAAGCCGTAAGGTTCCAATCTGAAATAAAAAGGTATATTCCTTAAAACGCTCAGCGCAGTCACAGCGGTTATAACTATCGCCACTCTCTTTGCAGTGCAATATTTAACTTTCAAGTTGTGACAGCAAATTGCCACGAATCGATCAACGGTGAACGCGATTGTCAGCCAAACAGAAAAGTCTATTGTCGCGTAGCCCAGTAGAGAAATGGTGCTGCAAACAGTTGTGTAGAACCAGAACATGGCTGGGAAAAGTCTGTGAAGAAAGCTTTTGACTATTATACAGAAGATAACGACCAGTAGGTCTGCTGTTGCCATGGAGATCAGGTAGGCAGAAACTCCTTTGGAGAGATCGCTGTTTCCCCTCGAGAGAATCGCAATCGTCATGGAGTTAGCTGTGGAAGAAGACGAGCATGCTATGTCAGAAAGTGACGTCTTACGTAAGTAGTTAATTGTCTGTAAATGAATTACCACGAATTGAGCAGTAATTTATTTTTACTGCATTTCTCTCTATTGACTGAGATGAGATTTCACATTTACACAATTCTAATACAGGTGATAAAAATAATAATAGTAACTTTATTTATTGACCACTTTTTGTACGATTTTTATGCAGACGATAGATTTTATAGTGCTTTACGATGGCATACGAATGCAAGCATGAAAAAATAAAATAAAAATAGGGTTGAAAATAAAAGACAAAATGATGGCTGTTGAAATCATAGTCATTAAACAGATTCTGAGCTGTCTTTTAAAAGTGTAAACTGAGTCTGTCTACTTCATACTTTTAGGTATGGAATTCCAAAGTTGAGGAACGTAATTGAAAAAAAACAGACCTCTCAATATCAAAGTATGTCGTTGTATTCGATTAACAATTGTGAGATTTGTTTCCTTGCAGTCAGCATCAACACTAACAGCCATAATAGAACTGCTTTTACACACACACACACACACACACACACACACACACACACACACACACACACACACACACACACACACACACACACACACACACACACACACACACACACACACACACACACACACACACACACACACACACACACACACATATCCAGGAGCCTAATGGCTACAAGTTGTCTGAATAAATAATATTTGTTGTCTGCATTATATGCAACCGAAAACTGAAATTATCGAGAAACACAGGAAAGAAATTAAAAAAAAATATCTGGCTCTCCGTGCACAAGACCAACAGATTAACCCCCACACGCTTCACAATGAGATGTTTGCCTCTGAAAAATTAAGGCAAACAGGTACACACAGATGCCTTCCTGTGTCAGCAGTTCATACAGTTCCGATCGTGCGTCCAGAATATAGCTTTCCGAATGGTATTAAGTTCCGAGTTTGGACCGGACACTGACACGCAGATATGGAAATCTTCGAACAGTCTCGGGGCTGGTCTATAATATGGCCGAGGCTCTGTTGATCATTATTCAACTTAAAGCTAGCATATTCATCATTTATATCTCAAACACAGTGCAGCAAAAACAGCTAAATCAACTAAAGTGAAACTGAAATCCATGCAGTTGTTAACGGAATCTGGGATGGTCTTCGGCCACAGTGGGATATCAAATTGTTGCTGAAATAGGCTGAGAGATACGAAAGTTCAAGCATTAAAGTAAATTTATTATCAAAGTACATATATGCCAGCATATTCACCATTGAGATTAATTTTCCTGCAGGTACACTCAAAAACCATAGAATAATGACGACAATAATAATAATAATAATAATAATAATAATAATAATAATAATAATAATAATAATAATAATAATATGTTACGAATGTGCCACAACTCTGAGGGGCCGAAGGGTACAAAGTCGCCCCCTCCTTTTTGAGAATCGCAAGATCGCTATTAATTCGGGTCTGGGACCCAGGAAATGAGAGAGAGACACGCAGAATCCACAAGTGTTTGGAATGTGTCCTGGCCTCAGCAAGACGGAACCATTGATAACGGCTATTGTCTCTTGGAGACGGAATTGTGTATTGACTACTGTACTATTCATTGAAGCCCCTCAGGGGATGACCAGAGTGGGCTGGTTGAGGGATTGCATCATCCCAACCTGATTGACATCTGAGACCCCGTGAGTAAGGATAAAAGAGGGCCTGGGGAACAACCCCTTTAGACGCACCAGGAGAAACGCTAGAAATCCCGTGACAGCGTTTTATAGCGACAGCCGGTGGGGCTCGCATGCGTCCTTTTCCCTTGCCTGCGGGCTCGACACGGAAGAACGGCTTTAGCTGAAGGAGAGGCCACACCAACGGAACTCTCGGAGGTTCGAAATCATTAAAAGGAAAAGCCGACAAGTTTCTAAAAATCTCTCTCTTGACTCCAACCAAAGGTTGCAGCCTGAATGAACTGAGTGACTTTTATATTTCCATCGGACAATACATTATCCCCTAGACAATGATAGAGCTTATTTCTTATTGATTATTATTATACCCGCACTTTTAGATTTAGTACTGATGACGTATATTATCTGTATGTTTGCATTGATATTATTTTTGTGTATTTTTACTAATAAATACTGTTAAAAATAGTACCATCAGACTTCAACGGGCCTCTCTATCTTTGCTGGTAAGTGACCCAGTTACGGGGTTCGTAACAAATAATAATAATAATAATAATAATAATAATAATAATAATAATAATAATAATAATAATAATAATAATAATAATAAAATCAGTGAAGGCCTTCACCAAAGTGGACGCCAAACCCGGGTAGAAAAACACCAAACTACAAACAGAAAACAAAATAAAAAATAATAAATAAACAAGCAATAAGTATCCAGAACATGAGATGAAGAGACCTTGTAAATGAGATCACAGTTATGGGAGCATTTCAATGATAGAGAAGTTCAGCGAGGTTTTCTCCTTTAGTTCAAGATCCTGGATGATGATGGGTAACAATTGTTCGTGAACCTGGTGATATAAATCGTATAGCTCCTGTATCTTTTCGTTTGTTTTGGAAGAAGCGAGAAAAGATCATGTCCTGGTTTGTTTGGGTCCGTGGTAATGGAGGATGCCTTCCTGTGTCAGCGTTTCGTGTTGATGTGCTTAGTGATGTGGAGGGCTTTAACCGTGGCGGACTGGGCCGTATCCGCAACTTTTCGTGGGTTTTTTGTGTTCTAGGACGTTCGTGTTTTCATTCAACGTTGTGCTGCAGCCAGTCAGAATGCTACCCACAACACATCTATAGACGTTTGTCAAAGACTTAGATGTCATGCTGCATTTGACCAAACTCCTGAGGAAGTAATGTCTGCAGTGAGATGCTGATGATGTTCTATAGGTCAGTTGTTGAGAGCGCCCTCTTCTTTGTGGTGGCGTGTTGGGGAGGAAGCATTAAGAAGAAGGACGCCTCACGTCTTAATAAGCTGATAAGGAAGGCGGGCTCTGTCGTGGGCAAAGTACTGGAGAGTTTAACATCGGTAGCTGAGCGAAGGGCGCTGAGTAGGCTACGGTCAATTATGGAAAACCCTGAACATCCTCTACATAGCACCATCCAGAGACAGAGAAGCAGTTTCAGCGACAGGTTACTGTCGATGCAATGCTCCTCAGACAGGATGAAGAGGTCAATACTCCCCAATGCCATTAGGCTTTACAATTCAACTGCCAGGACTTAAGAACTTTTTTTAAAGCTATTATTAATGCTTTTTGAGTTAGTGTTTTAGATGCATATCATATTATTACTGAGTTAAGTATTGTATGTAATGAGTTTTTGCTACAACAAGTGTATGGGACATTGGAAAAAATGTTGAATTTCCCCATGGGGATGAATAAAGTATCTATCTATCTATCTATCTATCTACTTCCACTCTCAGACAAATTGGAGTGGATCCGTGACGCTTACATGGAGGTGTTGATATGTTTCACCACCAGCCTCTTAGGACACTTCATCACTGCGGATGTAAGTTGTACTGGCTGATAATTATTAATTCAGGTCACCACGTTCTTCTCAGGCACCGGCATAATTGAAGCTTCCTGAAGCAGGAGAGAGCAGTTAAAGTTCTCAGAGGGCAGTCAGTTATTCAGCACAGGTCTTAATTAGTCGGTCAGGATCCGGTGAAAGATTTTTCTTTCCCACATAAATGTGAGAGGCGCATTGTGGAGGTACTAGTGTGTAGAAGAAATAATAGGGTCCAGAAGAGTAATGAGGAATAGGGGGATCTTGATATTGAACTTAAAGTATCCCTAAAGCTTACATATATAATGCGGTTAAATAGCCCTATAGGACACTTGTCATTACGAGTCGGGGACATGCATAAAATGCATGGATGTAATGTCCTAGCATCAGAACACAACGGCGATATATCGGCTGACTTACCACCCTGCAACTGTGGTCACCATACTCGTCGGGAAAAAAATTATAGCGCGGCGTAGGATGCTAGGGCTACCCAGGCTATTCGGTACAGATCGTTTCAGATATTTCATTTAGTGATACAGTACAGTAAGAGGCCTTACCGAACAAAGATATAGCCCGCTCAGCTACAACCATGTGACCATTTAAGTTACTAAACCTCGTGTTTTTGGGAATATAGGAGGAAACTGGAACACACGGAGGAACCCCACGCAGTCCAGTGGAGAAAGTATATCTCCTTGCACGATGACGCTGTAATAACGTTACGCTAACCGCTACCCTGTCATGCCGCCCTTGTACTCTGTCGTCTTATGAGAAAGGACAACACAACTTATGCATTTTACACTGGAATAGAGGAAGTTAACTTTGGATATGAATGGGGGACATAAAATTTTGACATGTTTACATACAAAACATTTGCTCTTATGATAGCTGAGTAACGTTGTAGAATATAGATTTGGCGTAAGGAATGAGAGATCGGTGGGGACTTCCGTGGGAATATTTTCACGAGGCGTAGTGAGGTCCAGACTGCAACACGTGAGAGACAGTTCGAAACAAATTCGCTGGCAGCAATTGTCTGACATGCTGTGGAATTCCAGAGGCCAATTTCTGCCCATCAACTGCTAGACGACTGGGTTGATAGGAGTAGATTACTACTTGTTAGCCTGGACTTGGTGACCCAAAATGTAGGTTTCCATTGCCATATCCTGCACGCGTCTATAGCTTGCGAATTTTTAGAGGTCTCAGTAGAGATTTCTGACTCACTTTTATTCAGGATCAACTCATTGATAAGCATTAATATTTTCCTTAATGAGAAAGCACGCCTGAAAATCCGTTCGAAATTTTGCGCAGGATAGACAAAAAGGTCGTTGAATGTTGTTTACTTTGATCTTCCAAAGGCACGTAACATTTTGCGGCACTAGAGATTGCTCAATAAGGTAAGAGCCCATGGATTGACGGAAAAGATACTATCATGGATGGGAGATTGGCTGACTGGCGGGAGGGAAAAAGTAGAAACAAATGGGGACTTCCGTGATCTTATTCTTCCACACCTGCTTTCTCCGACACCTCATCTCGTTCAGGGTCTTTGGACTTGTAGTACCAGTCCTCTCATCTATTTAGTACGCCCCGTGACTAACGGTATATTTCCCACCGTCATCTGAGCACCCTCCTTGCACAGTGTTCACACCATCTTCAGTAGTGTTGCGCTTTCATACTGTTAGTGTGGATTGAAACACATCCAGCAAATGCAGGTAAGTACTGTCATGCTCAATTAATCGTGCGAATACACTTACCCAGGACGCCGACGATTGCCAGACAACTATTGAAATTAAATGCGATTTGAAGGATCATAGGCTTATTCATTGTTGAGAAGATAATTCTGCAGATTTCCACCCAGTGCGAATCGAGGGGAGACCAACGCCTTATAAAGCCCACATAAAAATCCTGCAGAATCTTTGAGGTCAACAAATTAAACTAATTTAATCAGGTACTGCCAATGACATCACCCATTCCCTCAGAGCCAACGAACTCCCCACGGATATTAGCCAATCTGGGACGAAATCTGCAGAGAGCTACACTTCATCCAATAACACATTGCTCAATATTTTTCTCTTTTAATAGAAAGCGGCTTCAACCGACATTGGATTGACACAAGCCAAGGTTTAGCTTACATTCCATTACACTTATTCGGAGACGCTCACTCTTCTTTAAATCTACCACATTCATTCTTTGGACGTGAACACGTGTTTGTCGACGTGAGCGATATATACACGCTCAATCCTCAGCATTCGCTTTTATCATGATTTGTAATAAGGTCAGTCTGCAATTACAGAAATCACTCTGATGAACCATTATCCCAACCCTTCAGTTTGCAGCCAAACATTTCCTTACATTGGGTAATTCGATAGTTTAAGTCTATTTTTCAAAGGTTATGACAGAGGTATAGAAAATTTGTGGTATTGGTAGGGTAGACTGCATCAAATATTTCCATTTTCTAAAGCCTTATATTGATTTATTACCATCGACAATAGATTCCGAAGGGATCTAAGGAAACTCTTTGCAATCCAGAAGGTACGGAGATCAGAAAATGATCTGCACATAAGAGAGGAAAGTCGTTGATTAATTGACTAAAGAGCATATGAATGCATAGGAAATAGAAGGCTTCAGTGGGCCGAGGAAACTAGAACTACTGAATTCGATTTGGTGGCCGATTGTCATGTTTTAAAATGACAATTCTTCTTTGTTTCCAAAATAACATTCGTAAATGTATTTACGCCTGACCTTTTCAGGGGAGAACTCATCCTCACCCCCGCACATGAATAACAAACATTGCAATTTTTATGCATTCTGGAACTTATGCTAGGATAACTATTAGGATATAGTTGAAAAATAAAAAGGTAATGCAATGAACTGCCATAACCGCTGACATTGCCTCGTAAACCGTTCCTTCTCGGAGGCCGGCAGCTGAAAGAAGATAGCACATCACACAAGTGAGAATGTACCATCCAACCATTTGGGTTCTCAGCGGTTGTATTGAACTCTCTTCCTTTATTTTCAGTTTTAGAAGGTCTTGACCGAAGTATAGCGAGGTAGTGCACACTGGTTCCCTCTGCCCACCTTCCGAGATACAGGATTACAATTTAGACTGACACTATAAAGGAGAAATATTGATTTAGTGTTACGTTATTGCTTCTGAAACGCAGAGACCGCGTTAGCTTTTAGTTTAAGAGTTTTCATTGTCAGCCCTGTTGGAGTAGCGCTTAGCATTTTCCCTTGCTCTACACAGTTCTTATTAAAACATAGTGAACTCTTCACTCCCTATATGTACCTGCCGCTGCACTTGTCCCATCACCGAACTCATATCAGGAACAAGTCGGATATCACAAGAATATATAACATCATAATAAGAACCAGTAGCAGAATTGCATCGGGTGTAGTCCGCCATTTCATCATGGCTGATTTATTCTGTCTCTCGGTCCCATTTCCTTCCCTGTTAACATTGACGCCCTGATTAATCAAGAACCTATCAACTTCCGCTTTATATGCACCCAATGATTTGGTCTGCACAGCCGTCTGCAGCAAAGAATTCCACAGCTGCGCCATCATTTGGATAAATTTTTATTGAGAACGTAATTACTCATTACGAATGAAGACTCATTATTATTGACGACGTAATAGGTGCAGTGGATAGAAGGGAACATGTGGATGTCGTATACTTGGATTTCCAGAAGGCATTCTACAAGGTGCCGCACAAGAGAGTTATAAATAAGCTACGGGTGCATGGAGTCAGAGGAAGTGTACTGGTTTGGACTATAGATTGATTAACCAATAGAAGGCAGAGAGTTGGTATAAACGGGTGTTTCTCAGGGTGGCAGTCTGTGGTGAGCGGGGTGCTGCAGGGTTCGGTGCTGGACCCGCAGCTGTTTACCATTTACATTGATGATTTGGAAGAGGGGACTGAGTGTAGTGTAGCAAAATTTGCTGATGACACTAAACTGAGTGGAAAAGCAAATTGTACAGAGGATGTGGATAGTCTGCAGAGGAATATCGATAGATTAAGTGGGTGCGCCAAGGCCTGGCAGATGGAATACAATGTTGGTAAATGCGACATCATCCACTTTGAAAGGATTAATAGAAGAGCAGATTATTATTTAAATACTGAAAGATTGCAGCATGCTTTTGTGCAGAGGGACTTGGGAGTGCTTGTGCATGAATCGCAAAAAGCTGACTTGCATGTACAACAAGTTATTAGAAGGCAAAAGGAATGTTGGCCTTCATTGTTAGAGGGATTGAATCCAAAGCATGGAGGTCATGCTGCAACTATACAGGGTACTGGTGAGGCTGCACCTGGAGTACTGTGTGCAGTTTTGGTCTCCATACTTGAGGAAGGATATACTTGGAGGCAGTGCAGAGGACGTTCAACATGTTGATTTCAGGGATGAAGGGGTTAACCTATGAGGAGAGATTGAGTCGCCTGGGGCTATACTCTCTGGAGTTCAGAAGAATGAGAGGGGATCTTATAGAGCATACAAAACTTTGAATGAGGTAGATAAGATAGAAGTAGGAAAGTTGTATCTACTGGTAGGTGAGACTAGAACTAGGGGACATTGACTCAAGATTCAGGGGAGATGATTTAGGACGGAGATAAGGAGAAACTATTTTTCCCAGAGAGTGGTGAATCTGTGGAATTCTCTGCCCAGGGAAGCAGCTGAGGCTTCTTTACTAAATATATTTAAGAAACAGACAGGTTTCAGCAAGGGAATTAAAGGTTATGGAGAAAAGGCTGGTACATGGAGCTGAGTTTACGGACAGATCAGCCATGATCTTATTTAATGGCGGGGCAGGCTCGATGGACCGGATGGCCTACTCCTCCTCCTATTTCTTATGTTCTTAAAAAACACATTTCTGTCCTTATCCCAAATTCTGAAGCAGTATTCTCTGGTATTGCAGACTCACGCAATATAGGAAATATCCTCTCCACATCCACTCTGCCAGGACCTTCTAATATTTGATGTGTTGCAATGATATCCAATGTTCCCGATTAACTTTCCCTAGCTCCCACCTAATACGCATAAAATTTGCCCTTTTCCAAGTTAATAATCTCACGCAAGGTCAATGCCGAATCTTGTCCATAGTTATATTAAATCCCATACAGTTGTAATCACTGTTTTCTGATAGTTCTCCCACTGAATGTTCAATCACATGGCTAGATCCATTGCCCTTTAACAAGTAAAATGCTCGCCCAGCACATCTTGATGATCTACGGACATACTGTTTTAAGAAACTCCTCCCTATACACAACATAATTTCTGTTCAAATCCTCCTTCACAAGGTTCGAATCTTCGGAATACTGTGCCGGAGACTGTGCTGGAGGCTGAGTCCGTGGGTATATTTAAAGCCAAATTTGATAGATTGCTGATAGATTCAGAGCATGGAAGGATATGGCGAGAAGGCAGGTGTGTGGGGTTATGTGGAATCCGGGATCAGCCATGTCTGAATAGCAGAGTAGACTTGATGTGCTCCTATTTCGTATGCTCTTATGGATGCAAAACAATATTGAAAATCATTTATCACGCAATTACATGCATCCCTTACTTAGGTAACCCACGTTCATCATACCAACAGGGCTATAGGGCGCCGACAGCAGATTGTTAAAACTCTCTGTCCTAAGCCAGTCGTTTGCATTGGTAGTGTGTCCCATTCAGCTCATTCCGCCCTCTTTGTTAATAAGTTGAACTGGAAAGTACCAACGCCTTTTTGAGTTACGTTTCTCAATGCCCCTTTCGACCCTTCTGGAAGTTTTCTACTTTTGATTGCATTCTCTCAATTCTGCTTGGTTACCTGCCCTTCGTGCACTCAACTCTTTGTCCAGCAAACGATTCAAATCGTCCGATCTTCTGAGAGAAGAAAAGGACTTTCTAAAATTTCTGAAGAATCAAATTACTCTTTCTTCAAAAAAAATGCGTTAGAAGAGACTTCTAGTCTTATCATTTGAGACACTTTTAAGGTATATATCAGAAGACAAATGATCTCTTCTACTGCATATATTAAGAAATAAAACTAATAAAGAGAGAACTGATTTAGTTAATCAATTAAAACAATTCGACCATAATATGCTTTGGCACCAGATGTCATGAGGGAGGCGACAGGAGCGAACCCAAATGCACGACACAGACTCTGAAGTACTGGGAACAGGAATAAGATTATACAGAAAGCAAGGGAAGTCGGGAGGAGACGACACTAGACATGGACACAGGTGCTGGACGAGACAAGGACACTGGGCTTGGGCATGGACTGAGACTAGGGAAGCGGGATCTGGACGAGGAACGTGGAACTAGCAGCCTGGACTAGGACGCTGAACCAGAGACTGGACAGGGACACGGAACATGGGTCTAGACGCAGGCGTGGAACCCGGATCCAGGCGAGGACTCGGGCTAGGAACAGACTAGACACAAGATAGTACTGGGAATACGAAGCCTTAACTTGGACTGGCCGAGGTACAGGGACGTTGCTTGGAACTGGACGAGGTTTTTGGACGTGGCTTGGCACTGGACGAGGTTCTTGGACGTAGCTTGGAAGTGGACGAGGTACTCCAGCACAGTTCGAGGAATCTCCAGCACCGGGCTGGGCGAGGTACTAGTGGGCTGGGCGAGGCACCAGAACTGGATGAAGACACGATGCCCAGAATTGGATCGGGCTGTAACACAGCGCCGGAACTAGGTGTTGGAACACAGTAACACAGAGCCTTGGTCTTAAAACACAGGAACACAGAGCCGCGACCCCTCCTTGGGAACAGGACTAAGGGCCAGGGCTCTACACAGAACCAGGACCCTTCCTTGGGGACAGCACTTAAGGCCGGGACTTTACACAGAGTCAGGACCCCTCCTTGGAAAACAGGACCCAGGGCTGGAGCTCTTCTTTGACACGGACACTAAACACGGGGGCACAAAGAGACAGCTCCAAAGTCAACGATAGATAGCTCCTTATCTTGGCGTGGCGAGGCTCTGGCCTAACTCCGGCGGTTCAACTTGATGGCGATACAGGCAAGGACGCAGGTGAGGTTGCAGGCAAGGTAGCAGGTGAAGGTAAATTACAGATGAAGTTTAGTGCAGAAGTAACTGTTAGGGATTCAGAAGGAAGGGAACAGGAAGAAGGGGGAGAGTGTAAGCAGTCCAGCAGGGAATCCCTGGTTTGCCGAGGTATTTATGTGCCAGTCCAAAATAAGAATCAAGTGCTTCAATTAAGGCACGCAATGGAACAAGGGAATAAAACACGTTACCTGGAATGCGGAGTTCACAGACCGGACCATGACACCAGACCCTGAACTATAACAAAAGACATATTGAAATTAAAACTAAATATGATCTACTTATAACATATCCAATTGAAAGTCAACTTCTAAAAGATAGAAGCCAATTCTATATACATGGAGAAAAAACCCGGTAAATTATTGAGTAATCAACTGAAGACCTTTACAGCTAAACAGCAAGTTAAAGACATTTGTAAAACCAATGGTGATATGACAACTGATCATTTTGAAATAAATGATACTTTTACAGAATTTTATTCTAAATTGTATAGTTCTGATTCTGTTAAAGATAATAATGCAATGAACATTTTTAGACCAATTAAATATTCCTGGACTTTCGGTGGATAATCGAAAGCAGTTGGATCAACCTATTTATCAGGAGGAAATTACTGAGGTTATACGTTCAGCGCATCCTGGGAAATCTCCAAGACCCGACGGATTCTCTGGTGAATTTTATAAGGCTTTTTCTTCATTGTTTATATCTTATTTATATTCTACCATACTGAATAATTCAAGGTCGGTAGGTTGCCACAGTCTTTTTATGAAGCTTCTATTTCGCTTATTCTTAAAAAGAATAAAATTCCCACTGAATGCTCTTCATATAGACCAATCTCTTTACTCAATGTTGATGCTATGATCCTATAAAGTCTTTGCCGGTAGACTCGAAAATATTATACCTTCTATAATATCTGATGATCAGGCAGGATTTATTAAAAATCGATATTCCCATTTTAATATACAGCGACTGTTAAATGTTATCCATTCTCCATCCAAGGAAATATCGGAATGTGAGATTTCTCTAGATGCAGAGAAGGCTTTTGATCGTGTTAAATTGAATTACCTATTAAAACCTTAGAAAAAATAATTTTGTGCCCCCTGTTATCCATTGGATTAATTACTTTATTTATCTCCCTCTGCTCTGGTCCTTACTAATTTTCAGATTTCTAAACCAGTTAAGCTCCAACGTGGAACCAGACAAGGATGTCTGCCGAGTCCTTTGCTTTTTGATTTGATATTAGAGCCTTTAGCAATTGCCTTTCGAGAGTCTAAAGATATCACCGGCTTAAGGCAAGGTACTATTCATAAAGTCTCGCTTTATGCCAATGACCTATCGCTTTTTATATCTAATGTCACTACTTCTTTGCCTTCTATGGAGTCAATAATTAGTTTATTGACTAACTTTAGTCAGTTTTCAGGATATAAATTGAATTTACATAAGAGTGAATTGTTCTCTTTAAACAATTTGATACTAACTGATACTAAACTGATAACTGATAATAAACTTCCTTTTAAAATTATAGGAAAACAATTTACATACTTAGGCGTAACCATCAGTAAGAACTACAAATATCTATTCAAAGAAAATTTTTTAACCTTAATGAATTATGTGAAAAAGACTCGTTCTAATTGGTCGCCTTTTTCTTTATCATTGATTGGTCGAATTAATTCTATTAAAATGAATATTTTACCTGAATTTATATACCTCTTTCAAGCCGTACATGTTTTCATTCCTAAGTCGTTTTTGATTCTCTAGATTCGATTCTTTCTTCCTATATATGGAAGAACAGAAAATCCCGATTAAACAAAACCCACCTCCAAAAACCAAAATGAATAGTGGCCTTGTTTAACCTAATTTTAGGTTATATTATTGGGCAATTAACATACGAAATCTTACGTTCTGGTTATATTATATTAATCGTGAGGATTGTCTAATATGGGTCTTTTTGGATGTTAATTGTGTTACGAAATTTTCTATTATTTCTCTTCTTGGATCCTCTCTTCCTTTATCTGTAAATAAATTAACTGACAGTTTGGTGGTTAAATGCACTTTGAGGATCTGGCTACAATTAAAAACATTTCGATTTATTGAGACCCTCTCTTTCTAGTCCTATTTTTTCTTATTTTTAAACCATCTACAACCGATCTGCGTTTTAGAGAATGGGATAGACTAGGCCTCAAACGATTTCAGGATCTGTTTGTTGGAGGGAATCTTTCTTCTTTTGAGCAGCTTTCAGTGAAATATAACCTATCAAATACCCACCTTTTTCGATATCTACAGATTAGAGATATTTGTTAAGATATAAACTACATCCATTTCCTTCTAGCCCAGATAAGAACATAATAGATGAAATTTTTAATTTGAAACCTTTGAAAATGGCTCAATGTCTTATATTTATGGTCTGTTGTCGGGAATGAGAATGGCTCCTTTAGATAAAATTTTTAAAAAAAGATTGGGAAAAGGATCTACAGACTTCATCATCTGATGAGACCTGGAGGGTTATTTTCAAAATGGTTAATTCTTCATCATTATATGCTCGACATTCCCTCTACAAATTAAAGTAGTACATAGCACTCATATGTCTAAAGACAAGCTCTCCCGTTATATTGCAGAGATATCTCCTTATTGTGACAGAGGTAATAATGGAGAGGCTTCATTAATTCATATGTTTTGGTCATGTCCGAGTATTGAAAAATATTGGAAAGATGTATTCCAAACTTTTTCTGCACGTTTTAAAGTTAGTTGTAAGCGTAATCCTTTGACTGCCTTATTTGGTATTGTTGAGGAAAGAGTTATAATTTTGGAACCTTCTCATTCGTGGGTACTGGCTTTTATTTTTCTTATGGCTAGGAGGGCGATCTTGATTAAATGGAGGGAGGTTGCCCCCCCACCTAGACATGCTCAATGGTTATGTGATGTTATGTCATGTTTAAATCTAGAGAAGATTCGTTGTTCGTTTTCCGATCCTAACCAAGAATTTAAAACATTGTTTTGACCCTTTCATAAGTATTCTAAAAATCTTTGGATTGTTATTAAAATAGAGATCTGGGCTATTATTATAAAGCACTATATGGTAAAGTATTTTTTTTCCACTAGATGTTTTAACCAACCAGCTTTGCCTTGGTAGGAGGTATAGATTTTAAAAATAATATAATTAACCATACTATTGTATTTTATCATTCAATTTATTTTATTTGATTGATCATCATTATAGGATACCGTGATTGTATCAGTGTGATTTATATACAGTGCATTTATAATATGTATCCTTATGAATTCTGTATTTGTGTATATGAAACTTAATAAAAATACTGGAAAAATAAAGAAAGAATAAATGCACCATGTCTGTCCCTCCGTCTAATCCTTCTTCTAGTCAGATTCGTTGTCCCCTGCTTTTGACTGTATTTTCTCATTTCTGTTTGTGCCCCCGTCTTACTCGGACTCCGCCCTTCGTCCAACAATCATTTTCAAAGTGTTCCGTCTTCTGAAAGTATTGAGCTATGTTCACTACTGATATTTATTTGCAAGCATAGTTATTTTTTCCACAGTTATAACACTCGACACGTTCCTAATCTTCTACCGGGCTGACTTTAGACACAGTACGCTGTTAAGTTTCAGCTTTCATGGCCCAGATCGGTATCTTATTGAACGTGTTTCCCAATGGTGTAATCACTCTTCCAATATTCTCCTTCACTAAGGGTCCATTCACCACTGCAGCAACTTTTCAAAAGTATTATCATTTCCATGGGATTCTGCAGGAGAAAGAATGTGGGACTAACGAAAGTCATTCTCCCAGAGGAAGATCAACTTTGAAGTTAATGCCACTGCCAGGGTCCCGGCTGATTCTGCGCCCACCGCCCAGGAAGTGCGAGGGTATACCTTGTTGAGGCCAGGGGAGTTATTGTATCATCCTTAGTTTGCATAAAGTCAGCAAGGAGATCATCTTCTGTGCTCAGATTACGGATTCTAGCCTCGCTACTGCTTTGCTTTATTTCAATATTCTTTGTGCCTGTCTCCTCAGTAAATACTGATGCAAAAATATCCATTTTTCTCCCCGATCTATTTTTTGTGCATGCAGAAATGACCGCCCTTATCATGAAATGAAATAATGTTATTAGCCTTGTGGTTCTCCTGCACTTGCTGTTTCAGAGCAAGCCCATGCCTTTACTTTAACCCTGCTGATTTAGCCCTGACTCCTACCCCCCAATTGATAAATATACTTCAATAATATTTAAAACAACGGAAACTCGGATCATTGAGCTGCTGTCCTTATCCTACTATAACACACGATTCGCCTAGCGGCTTGACCTCGGGGGTAATAACAACCCCCTGCCCGGCGAAACGTAAAAAAATCTCGTTTGGGTGGATACTGCGTGACGTGTCCCCTGTTACAAACCAGTACCCCGAAATAACAAACAGTAGACAATATGCGATTAAATGATTAAGTTTTATGACTCTTACTTTGACTATGTGGTTAGTAGAGGAAAAAAATACAGAAGAAAAAGGGCTCCAATCTTATTAAACAGTCTGTGCACAATCGTTGGAGCTCACTCAGCAAGATCATCTTCTTTTCACCATTCGATCTCTTCCGAGCCTCGCTGACGTCCGGACTCCAGCTCGGAGTCCATCCTGTCGGGCTACCTACCGCATCTCTCCATTCGCGTCTTCTCTCTTCATCTCCCTCGCGCTTTCTGGCAAAAGCCCGCGAAACCAACAGCTTCCAGACAGGGCAACAGAATCCTGATTGGCTAACATGCATAATTATATCCAGCCATAACCCAAACATTTTTGCTACAGAGAAACCATTACATTAGCCATAGAAGTGAAATATTACAAAGAAGCCATTACACTACTATGGCTAAGCTATCATAATTTCACTGCAAAATCTATGATCTAAGATTACGCTCCTTTCCTGCAATAATCTTTGGATTGAAATAGAACTCAGAATATCAATGAGACATGTTGAACCATTTGGTTTCTGTCTTTGTATGAGGGCTGTACATCTATTTCGCCACCAACACTCCAGAAGCGACTCTGGCACTTTGGTTCTCATCCCCTTTTAACTGCATTGTAAACCCCTGAAACAGCTCCAGCAAAATTTACCGCAACACCATTGCGCCCCCCCCCCCTCCCAGTTGACGTGCAAACTATCCCATTCATAAAGGTCCCATATTCCATCGAAGAGACTGTCTGGTCCAAACATCTGAAGCCACCCCACCCCGACCAATACTCGCACGATCTACTTAGCCACTTGGTACACAAAATAATCTTTTCATTTGTAGCATTTCCAGTGCGTTGCAGCTGTGCCGGTCCTGAAATGAATACCGTGGCGGTTCTGTCGTTCACCTTAGCATCAACTCGATGAGCTCACATTGCAGGATATCCTCACTTGTTTGCCCATGTTCTTGCAACCTTTGGCTCTTCAACCACAGCCCCACACCTACGCTCATAGCGCTATGGGCACGGTCCGAGGTGTCCCTGATCATGGCATCAGGGAGGCAGCATACCATCTGAGAATCTTCTTCTCAGAACCTCATGTGTGTTCCACTAGCTATGGAATCCTCTCCTCTTCTCACCTTCCTTTCACTCTCACAGAGCCATACCAAATGCCGTAGCTCTGAATACTGCATGAGAGTCCCCAGACCCGATACTAACTAGGACACATATATGTTATTAAGGGTAATGGCCACAGGTTTACCAACCGTGACTGTCTTTACCCTTTAACTCTCCGAAAGTACACGCAGTTACTTATGCCCTACACTTTATATATATATATTTGGTTTTATTACCCCACAAAATGATGAATTTATAATGAAAGGAATGGAGAAAAATTTCGCAGGGATAATCAGTTATTGGTGAGAATTATAACGAGAGATTAAGTAGATTAGTTTTATTTTACGAGAGTGTAGAAAAGCAGGAGCTAACATTTGAACAAGATAAAGCAGGATCACCGCCAGAGGACTATAGAAATGGGATCAAGGTATAAAAATAGAAGATTGCTAACTTGACATTGGAACGAGGAGAAACGACTTCACTCGCATTGTGCAGAAACAATGGTAGTTCTCCTCCTCGGAGGTATCTGGAGGCCTATGCTTTTAAAATGCTTATGAAAGGATTATTGAAATAGAGATATAACAACTATCGACTTGGGGTGACAAGTTTTTCTGATCCAACAACTGCATGCCGACAGTAAAACATATTTCCGCCATTTAAACGATTCAGTGAACCGGTTGTTGTGGAATCGAAGTCAAGAAATGATTAAAAAAAAAGAGGCCAGGGATTCCGTCATTCTTTTCCATAGTTCGAATATAGTAATCTGTCACATTCAGAATAATCCGCTTCTTTCATTTGTCTTCGAATATGTTTCAAAGTAACCTTCAATCCCAGGTATTGAGGCCATTTCATCTTTCATTCATTTCTCATATCAAATTTATTTACCAAACTTATTGCATACCTATCCTGACTTACTGGTGAACTGCTGGGTGTTCTCGGCATTTTCTGTGTTTACTTCAGCTTTCCAGCATATGCAGTATCTTACGAGTCTGCCAGGCTGTGCATTTTTGAGGAGTGAGGTTTAGTTTAACCGGAAGGCGGTATGCTTCCTTTCGGCAGACAATGGATTCATCATAAGAGCTGGGAGATAGTGCTGAAGGTGTACAGTGCGGTGGTTAGGCCGCATTTGTATCAATGTAAATCATCATGTTTGGCACGTTGCATTAAGGATATGGTGGCAAATGAGAGCGCAAACTGATTCATAAATAGCATGGGATGGAAGGCCGTAGTTGCGATGAAAGACGGGATCGTCTGGATTTATAGTCCATGATGACTATGTGCTAACCTTACAGAAGTTAGAAAATTATGGGGAATGTACATAGCATTGCTAATCTCTACATTAACGGAGCGTTATCTCCTCCATGATAAGACAATAGACAATAGACAATAGGTGCAGAAGTAGACCATTCGGCCCTTCGAGCCTGCACCGCCATTTTGAGATCATGGCTGATCAATTACTATCAATACCCGGTTCCTGCCTTGTCCCCATATCCCTTGATTCCCCCATCCATAAGATACCTATCTAGCTCCTTCTTGAAAGCATCCAGAGAATTGGCCTCCACTACCTTCCGAGGCAGTGCATTCCAGACCCCCACAACTCTCTGGGAGAAGAAGTTTTTCCTTAACTCGGTCCTAAATGACCTACCCCTTATTCTCAAACCATGCCCTCTGGTACTGGACTCTCCCAGCATCTGGAACATATTTCCTGCCTCTATCTTGTCCAATTCCTTAATAATCTTATATGTTTCAATCAGATCCCCTCTCAATCTCCTTAATTCCAGCGTGTACAAGCACAGTCTCTCTAACCTCTCTGCGTAAGACAGTCCAGACATCCCAGGAATTAACCTCGTGAATCTACACTGACTTCCTCTACAGCCAGGATGTCCTTCCTTAACCCTAGAGACCAAAACTGTACACAATACTCCAGGTGTGGTCTCACCAGGGCTCTGTACAAATGCAAGAGGATTTCCTTGCTCTTGTACTCAATTCCCTTTTTAATAAAGGCCAACATTCCATTAGCCTTCTTCACTGCCTGCTGCACTTGCTCATTCACCTTCAGTGACTGATGAACAAGGACTCCGAGATCTCTTTGCATTTCTCCCTTACCCAACTCTACACCGTTCAGATAATAATCTGCCTTCCTGTTCTTACTCCCAAAGTGGATAACCTCACACTTATTCACATTAAACGCCATCTGCCAGGTATCTGCCCACTCACCCAGCCTATCCAAGTCACCCTGAATTATCCTAACATCCTCATCACATGTCACACTGCCACCCAGCTTAGTATCATCAGCAAATTTGCTGATGTTATTTTCTATGCCTTCATCCAAATCGTTAACGTAAATGGTAATCAGCTGTGGTCCCAATACCGAGCCCTGTGGCACCCCACTAGTCACCACCTGCAATTCCGAGAAACACCCATTCAGCGCTACCCTTTGCTTTCTATCTGCCAACCAGTTTTCCATCCATGTCAATGCCTTCCCCCCGATGCCTTGAGCTTTGATTTTACCCACCAATCTTCTATGTGGGACGTTATCAAATGCCTTCTGAAAATCGAGGTACACTATATCCACTGGATCTCCTCCGTCTAACTTCCTGGTTACATCCTCGATAAACTCCAACAGATTAGTCAAGCATGATTACCCTTGGTAAATCCATGCTGGCTCGGCCCATCCTATCACTACTATCTAGATATGCCACTATTTCATCCTTAATAATGGACTCTAGCATCTTTCCCACCACCGATGTCAGGCTGACAGGTCGATAGTTCTCTGTTTTCTCCCTCCCTCCTTTCTTAAAAAGTGGGATAACATTAGCCATTCTCCAATCCTCAGGAACGGATCCTGAATCTAAGGAACATTGGAAAATGATTACCAATGCATCCGCAATTTCCAGGGCCACCTCCTTTAGTACCCTAGCGTGCAGACCATCTGGACCTGGGGATTTGTCAGCCTTCAGTCCCATCAGTCTTCTCATCACGGTTTCCTTCCGAATGTCAATCTGTTTCATTTCCACTGTTACCCTATGTCCTTGGCCCATTCATACATCTGGGAGATTGCTTGTGTCTTCCTTAGTGAAGACAGATCTAAAGTACTTATTAAATTCTTCTGCCATTTCTCTGTTTCCCATAACAATTTCACCCAATTCATTCTTCAAGGGCCCAACATTGTTTTTAACTATCTTCTTTCTCTTCACATACCTAAAAAAGCTTTTGCTATCTTCCTTTATATTCCTGGCTAGCTTGCATTTGTACCTCATTTTTTCTCCTCGTATTGTCTGTTTAGTTAAGTTCTGTTGTTCCTTAAAAACTTCCCAATCATCTGTCCTCCCACTCATCTTAGCTCCGTCACATTTCCTTTTTTTTAATGCTTTGCTATCTCTGACTTCCTTTGTCAACCACTGTGGCCTCTTTCCCCCCTTTGAATCCTTCCTTCTCTGGGGAATGAACTGATTTTGCACCTTGTGCATTATTCCCAAGAATACCTGCCATTGCTGTTCCACTGTCTTTTCTGCTAGGCTATCCGTCCAGTCAACTTTGGCCAGCTCCTCCCTCATGGCTCCATAGCTTCCCCTGTTCATCTGCAACACTGACACCTCCGAGCTGCCCTTATCCTTCTCAAATTGCAGATAAAAGCTTATCATATTGTGATCACTACCTCCTAATGGCTCCTTAACTGCGAGATCACTTATCGAATCCTGTGCATTACATAACACTAAATCCAGAATAGTCTTGTCCCTGGTCGGCTCTCGTACAAGCTGTTCCAAGAATGCATCCCGTAGGCACTCTACAAACTCCCTATCCTGTGGTCCAGCACCAACCTTATTCTCCCAGTTCACCTGCATGTTGAAATCCCCCATAACTACTGCGACATTACCTTTGCCACATGCCAATGTTAACTCTCTATTCAACTTGCACCCAATATCCATGCTACTGTTTGGTGGCCTGTAGACAACACCCATTTGGGTCCTTTTGCCCTTACTGTTCCTCAGTTCTATCCACACAGACTCTACTTCTCCTGACACTATGTCCCCCCTTGCAAGGGACTGAATCTCATTCCTCACCAACAGGGCCACCCCACCCCCTCTGCCCACATTTCTGTCCCTACGATAGCACGTATACCCTTGCACATTCATTTCCCAGGTCTGATCTCCCTGCAGCCATGTCTCCGTTATCCCAACAATATCATAGTTATCCATTCGCACCTGGGCTTCAAGCTCATCCGCCTTATTTCTGACACTTCGTGCATTCAGATATAGAATTTTTAGCCCATTTCTCCTCTCTCTGTTTGAATCGCTGCCTACTGTGCTTAACCCAGTTCCCCGAACTCCCATCGGGCTATACGCCCCTAGAATTTTGTTGTCCTTCCTAAATTTACTTATTCTTTCAACACATTTAACTCCATGTTCCGTCAGATCATCCCTCTGTACATGAGTCCTCCTTATCACTTGTTCCGCCCCACCTTCCTCTACTACACACTTAATATTCCGGAACCATGTAGTCCCCACCTGTCCTTTATTCTTCCTCTCGCTATCCTCTCTCACATTCTGGATCCCCGCCCCCTGCAGATTTAGTTTAAACCCCCCCCCCCCCCAAGAAACACTAGCAAACTTCCCTGCAAGAATGTTAGCACCGCTCCAGTTCAGGTGTAAACCGTCCCTTCGGAACAGATCCCACCTTCCCTGGAACAAAGCCCAATTATCTACAAACCTGAAGCCCTCCCTCCTGCACCATCCTCTCAGCCACGTATTAATCTTTATAATCCTTCTGTTCCTTGCCTCACTCGCACGTGGCACAGGTAGCAATCCTGAGATTGTTACCCTGGAGGTCCTGCTCTTCAGCTTCGCACCTAACTCCCTGAACTCCCTACGCAGGACCCCCTCACTCATCCTACCCACGTCATTGGTCCCTATATGGACTACAACATCTGGATTCTTGCCCTCCCTCTCTAGAATAACCTGCACCCAATCTGAGATGTCTCGGACCCCGGCACCAGGGAAGCAACAAACCATCCGAGACTCCCGATCTTCCCCACAAAATCTCCTATCCGCCCCCCGACTATAGAATCCCCTCCCTCCTCCCCTTCCTAGTCAAGGGTCCAACCTCAGTGCCAGAGACAGGACCACTGCTGCTTGTTCCTGGTAGGTCATCCCCACCAACAGTATCCAAAACGGTACACTTATTTTTGATGGGAACGGCCACAGGGGTGCTCTTCTCTCTCTGTCTGCTCCCCCTGCCTCTCTTGACTGTCACCCATTTGCCTACCTCCTGACTTTTCGATGTGACTACCTCCCAATAACTCTTATCTATCTCTGCCTCTGCCTCCCGAATGATCCGTAGTTCATCCAGCTCCTGCTCCAATTCCCTAACTCGGTCTGATAGGAGCTGCAGCTGGATGCACCTTTTGCAGGTGTGGTCATCTGGGACAACTGTGTTGACCCTGACCTCCCACATACTGCATACGGAGCACACCACTGCTCTAACTGTCTCCCCCATTACCTGATCCCAGATTAGTCAGAATAAATGAAAAGCACGTACTCAGGCTCACTGATTTCTTCTTGCCTAAGTCCTCTTGCGCCGATGCCCGCTGAGCCAAAGCCCTGCACTCTGCTCCTGCGCACTCCGCTGCCCGCTCCTGAAAGTGGGTCGCTTTTTAAAGCCCGCGCTCGCCGCTGACGTCACCCGCGCTTGCGCAGCTTTACCTTCGTCCTCAGGTATTCATTCCTCAGAGAATCAATAGCTACGGTGAAAGCGGCGAACTTTAAAGGAAATCTGAAGGGTTCGGTGATGGTGATCTGGAATGAGCTAACTGTGAATGTGGTATTGGAATCGTGTTCGGAATCAGATTTATTACTGACGTCATCTGCGAGATGTTTTGTTTTGCTGTAGTGTATCTAAATACCCCAATATAATGTAATGTGGAAGGGTCGGATAGGAAATGCATGGACGGAATAGTGAATCAATGGGGCATTAGCGCAGGCGGCCTTACGATGTACATGGACGAGATATAACAGACGAAATAATTTCTGGTCTGCTCGGTTCTATCAATCGATAATACGAGGAAATTTGTTTGGCAGAAAGAAAACATGTTGGAACAACAATGTTCGTCGCACAAGCTCAGATGTTTTTCTTGGTTTAAGCAATGTCAATGTCAGAGAAGTGTCGATGGCAGCGAATCTAACTCAATTTATTTCTTTGTTTATTGAGATAAAGCGTGGACAAGGCCCTTCCATTCATACGAGCCCCACCGCTAGATGCCCCCCGACGTAATTCTAGTCTAATCACGTGAGAATTATGCAATGACCAATTAATCTATCTAACCTCTTTTAGTAAATAATTTACAAATGAGTCTGAAAGGATATGTCGCTATTCTCTTCAGCTCCTCTCTGAATTTCCTCTGAGTCAGAGCATAAACGGCAGTGTTGGTACAAGTTCCGAGATAGAACAGCATGACACCTGCCTGGTCAGCGATAATGACGGGGTGGTTATAACTCGGATAAGCATGCCTGTTGGAAACTTCCATCAGAATGAAAACGGATACCTTCGTCAGCCACAACAATATAAAGCTCCCCGACACCACAAACAGCAGGATGATGGACCTCCTCCTTTGAGCCAACTCGGGGTCCGATCGCTGAACCCCGTTGTTGGGCCCTTTGAGTCCCCTACGAGCTCGATTTGCCAGCACTATGTGCCTGACAGTCGTTACATTGAGAATCAGGATCAGGAAGTAGGGTATCAGTGGGTTTAGCAGGTGGTGAATCCAGAAAAATGCCACCCAACCAGGCAAACTGAAGAACTCCAGCTTGATGGCGCAGCCCCAGGGTATTCCATTATAGAAGCCGTAAGGTTCCAATCTGAAATAAAAAGGTATATTCCTTAAAACGCTCAGCGCAGTCACAGTGGTTATAACTATCGCCGCTGTCTTTGCAGTGCAATATTTAACTTTCAAGTTGTGACAGCATATTGCCACGAATCGATCAACGGTGAACGCGATTGTCAGCCAAACAGAACAGTCTATTGTAGCGTAGCCCAGTAGAGAAATGGTGCTGCATAGAGTTGTGTAGAACCAGAACATGGCTGGGAAAAGTCTGTGAAGAAAGCTTTTGACTATTATACAGAAGATAACGACCAGTAGGTCTGCGGTTGCCATGGAGATCAGGTAGGCAGAAACTCCTTTGGAGAGATCGCTGTTTCCCCTCGAGAGAATCGCAATCGTCATGGAGTTAGCTGTGGAAGAAGACGAGAATGCTATTTCAGAAAACGACTTCGTACTCCAGTAAATTTATGTAAATGAATTACCTACGAATTCAGGAATAATTTAGTTTTTACTGGATTCCCCTTTATTTTGAGATTATTTCACATATACTAATTCTAATATGGGTGATAAAAATAATAATAGTAATTTTATTTATTGACCAATTTTTACACGAGTTTCATACAGCCGATACTCTAACAATGCTTTACAATGACATAAGTGTACAAACATGAAAAAATAACATAAAATTTAAAAAGTTGAAAATAAAAGACAAAAATAAGGCAGCTGAAATCATAGTCATTAAATAGATTCTGAGCTGGCTTTTCAAAATGTGGACTGAGTCAGTCTACCTGAAAATTTTAGGTACTGAATTCCAAAGTAAAGTACCAAGGGTGATTGATAAGTTTGTGTCTTACGGTAGGAGTCAGTTTTAGAAAACCTAGCACATTTATTTTTCAACGTCGTCCCCTCCTACATTTACACACTTACTCCAGTGGTCGTGGAGCACTCGGATCTTGGACCTCCAGAAAGTGTCCACAGCAGGGGTGATTGATAAGTCCGTGGCCTAAGGTAGAAGGGGTTGAGTTATACAGCTGTCGTTATAGGCACATGTCGCTCAACTCTTTCAGTGATTATGTAGAAATTTTGAAGTTAATAACTCATCAGTTAATAACTCTTTGGGGTGATTGATAGGTTCGTGGCCTAAGGTAGAAGGAGATGAGTTATGCAGCTATCGATGTGACCACGATTACTGTAACCAGTCCTCGGTTTTGCCATTATTTCTATGCCAAAAAGAGCAGCGGATTCATCGACCATATGACCAAAAGGAGCTACACAAGGGTAAATTAATTGTTTTTAATTTTAATATAGCCGTCTTATCCATTATGAGATATCTACGAATGCACAGCGCCAGCTCTGTATCCTACCAACAATCAGCGGAAGAGATCAACGTTAAATCCTATGTTCTGATCAGAATATGCCTTAAAATTGATTTCCTTCCCCATCGCTGGTCATACCCATACAGAATGGAAACAGGGTTTCAGAACCGTCACGTTTAAGTTAACTAACATGCACCCATCTATATCAATCGCATCTCCAACGCTTCATCTCCGTGCCGTTCTATGCCCCTATGAATTGTGGTCCACTAAATATTCATTATGATGTGTGCACGTCAGCCTGCCGGATTCTCTCAGGCAGTGTTCCCCAAACTACAGCTATCAGCTTGGCGGGTAAGATATACCTTACGTTCGTTCGAAATATTTTAGTCTTTACAGAATCATACCTCTAATTGTTGACACAAAGAATATGGATTAAATGGTCTTTTCACTACCTTACGTATGCCTCTCAGAATCTCGTACACCTCTGCTCGGAAACCCAATTCTTCACATGCCATTAAATTAAATGCAGCCCATCCAGTCTCACGTAACTGAAATATTAAATTCCAAGAGATGTCATAATAAATATGTTCTACTTGCTCTCTAGTGAAGTAAAATTGCTACTAAAATGTGGAGATGAGAAATGCACAGAATATTCCATACGGAACGTCATCGTTGCTTTATAACTTCCGTGCTCTTATTCTGCCTCGCCTGCTTTCTCCGGCACCTTATTTAGGTCAGGGAGCGTTGGACTTGCAGCACAAGGCCTCTCATCTATTTAGTACACCCCGTGACTCACGGTTTACTTCCTGCCGTCATTTGACCTCCCTTCGTGCGAGCTCTTCACGCCATCTTCAGTAGCATTGAGCTTTCATACTGTCAGTGTGGATTGAAACACATCCAGCAAATGCAGGTAAATACTGTCATGCTCTATTAATCGTGCGAATCCACTTACCCAGGACGCCGACGATTGCCAGACAACTGTTGAAATAGAATTCGATTTGAAGGATTATAGGCTTATTCATTTTTGCTAAGACTCTGCAGGTTTCCACGCGGGGCTCCCAGTGCAAATCATGTCCAGACAAGCGCCTTATAAATCCTAGATGGAAATCCTGCAGAATCCTTGACGTTTTCTTTGAGGTCAACAAATTAAATTGATTTAATCAGGCAGTGCCAATGACATCCCACATTCCCTCAGTGCCAAGGGATTCCCTATGGCAATAATCCAATTTGGGAGGAAATCTGCAGAGAGCTACACTTTTTCCAATAACACATTGCTCAATTTTTTTTCTCTTTTAATACAAATCGGCTTCAAGCGACGTCGGATAATTTATGTTGGATTGACACAAGCCAAATTTTAGCTTGCATTCCATTACACATATTTGGAGAGAGGTATAGAAAATTTGAGGTTCGGATAGGCTGGACTGCACAAAATGTTTGCATTTGCCAAAGCCATATATTGATTTATTGCAGTCCACAATAGATTCCGAAGGGATCTGAGGAAACTCTTTGCAATCCAGAAGGTACCGAGATCGGAAAATGCCCTGCACATGAGAGAGGAAAGTCATTGACAACACTTAATTGACTGAAGAACGTATGAATGCATAGGAAATAAAAGGCTACAGTGTGTCGAGGAAACTAGAATTACTGAAATTGATTTGGTGGCCGATTGCCATGTTTCAAAATGATATTCATCTCTATTTCCAAAATACAATTCGCCTGACGCTTTCAGGGAAGAACTTATCCCCATCACCGCATATGAATAGCAAAAACTGGAATTTACTCTCTACATTCTGGAACTTATGCTAGGCTGAATGTTATGATAGAGATGAAAATAAAAGGGTAATGCAAAGAACTGTCATAACCGCTGACTTTGCTTCGTAAACCGTTCCCTCTCGCAGACCGGCAGCTGAAAGAAGATAGCCATCACACACGTGAGAATGCATAATCCAATCATTTGGGTTCTTGGCGGTTGTATTGAACTCGCTTGCTTTAGTTTCACTTTTATAAAGTCTTGACCGAAGTATAGCGAGGTAGTGCTCATTGGTTCCCTCTGCCCACCTTCCGAGATACAGGATTTCAATTTAGATTGACACTATAAAGGAGCACTATTAATTTAGTATTACTTTAATGCTTCTCAACGGCAGAGACTGTGTTAGCTTTTAGTTCAAGAGTTTTAGATGGCAGCCCTGTTGGAGTAGCGTTTAACATTTTCCCTTGCTCTACACTGTCCTAATTAAAACATAGTGAACTGTTCACTCCCCATATGTGCCTGCTGCTGCACTTGGGCCATCACCGAACTCATATCAGGAACAAGTCGGATACCACAAGAACATATAATAAGAGCCAGTAGCAGAATTTCACCATTCGACCATCGGGTGTAGTTCGAATTTCATCATGGCTGATTTATTATGTCTCTCAATCCCACTTCCTTCTCCTTTAACATTGACGCCCTGTTTAATCAAGAACTTTTCAACTCCCGCTTTATATACACCCAATGATTCGGTCTGCACAGCCGTCTGCAGCAAAGAATTCCACAGCTTAGCCATCCTCTGGCTAAAGAAAAAAAATCCACATTTCTGTTCATATCGCTAATTTTGAGGCCGGACCCACATTCACCCACTATAGGAAATACCCTCTCTATATCCACTCTGCCCAGACCTTCCATTATTTGATGCGTTGCATTGGTATCCACCACCCCCACCGCCACCATTCTATTTAATTCCAGCGAGTACCGACTCAGGGCCACCAAATGCCCCTTATATGTTAACTCTTTCATTCGCAGAGGTTATTCCCGTGAACCTCGTCTGGGCTCTTTCCAATATCAGTATATTATTTCTTAGCTAAGGGGCACAAAGCTGCTCATAATACACTAAATGCGGACTTACCAATATCTTATAAAGCCTCAGCATTACATCCCTGCTTTTGTCGCTTTATATATATATATATATATATATATATATATATATATTGTGTGAGTTGCAATACGGTCAAGTTGATTCTGTAGATAGGTACGGATAGCTTGACAGCTTGCATAATCATGTGAAGATCTTACGGAAGGACTTTAATATGGAAAGGAACGAAGACGTGCGCTTCGGCAAAAACAATTAAATGCGGATTACTATCTAAGTGGATGAAGAGCAGTTCAGAGAGATATTTCTGTTCTTGTGCAAGTTTCACACGAAATTTGGCGAAGTGTCCAGTAAGTAGCTGGAACCGATGGTGTATATTTGGGTTTACTGTGATGAAATTACCGTTTATGAAGAAAGAGAACTTGTACAAATACCTAGGGTGTTGCTAAGGCCAGAAGTGAGATAAGATGCCCAACGTTGGTGTCATTATATAAGATGTTGCAGAGGCATTGCAGAAGAACCCAAGATCCCTCTGATCCTCCACACTGACAAGAGTCTTATCATTAATACTATATTCTGCCATCAGATTTGACCTACCAGAAACAACCACCGCACACTTATCTGGGTTGAACTCCATTTGCCACTTCTCAGCCCAGTTTTGCATTCTATCAATGTTCTGCTGTGACCTCTGACAGTCCTCCACGCTATCCATAAAACCCCCAGCTTTTGTGTCATCAGCAAATTCACTAGATAGATAGATAGATAGATACTTTATTCATCCCCATGGGGAAATTCAACTTTTTTTCCAATGTCCCATACACTTGTTGTAGCAAAACTAATAACATACAATACTTAACTCGGTAAAAAATATGATATGCATCTAAATCACTATCTCAAAAAGCATTAATAATAGCTTTTAAAAAGTTCTTAAGTCCTGGTGGTTGAATTGTAAAGCCTAATGGCATTGGGGAGTATTGACCTCTTCATCCTGTCTGAGGAGCATTGCATCGATAGTAACCTGTCGCTGAAACTGCTTCTCTGTCTCCCATCTCTCCACTTCCTCATCCAGGTCATTTATAAAAATCACGAAGAGCAGGGGTCCCAGGACAGATCTCTGAGGCCCACCACTGGTCATCAACCTTCATGCAGGATATGACCCGTCCACAAGCACTCTTTGCCTTCTGTGGGCAAGCCAATACTGGATCCTATTTCCTTTACTTTCTCAATAAGCCTTGAATAGGGTACCTTATTAAAAGCCTTGCTGAAATCCATATATACTGCATCTACGACTCTACCTTCATCAATGTGCTTAGTCACAACCTCTAAATATTCAGTCAGTCTCGTAAGGCATGACCTGCCTTTCACAAAGCCATGTTGACTGTTCCTAATTATATTATGCCTCTCCAAATGTTCATAAATCCTGCCTCACAGGATTCTCTCAATCAGCCTATCACCCACTGAAGTAAGGCTCACTGGTCTATAATACCCAGTGGAAAGAGTTAATTGTACCAAAGATGCAAAATTCAAATGACGGCAGAGCAGAGTGATTGATGTTTCTCGGAATAGTTCACAAGGTGCAGGATAGATATATCCCACTGAAGAATTTTGCAAATGGAGGGAGTTGGTAACCATGACTGACAAGGGAAGTTAAGGACAGCATGAAAGCCAAGAAATGAGAATACTACGCAGCAAGAGTAAATGGAACGGTGGTTGGATGATTGGGAAGTTTTAAAAATTCAACAAAAGAGAGCTGAAAAAAACCGTAAGAAGGGAAAGATGAATTATGAGGGAAAACTACCCTGTAATATAAAACAGGATACTAGAAGTATTTTCAGCTATATAATGAGTAAATGAGGGGCAAGAACTGACATTGGACCAATGGAAAATGATGCTGGTGAGTTAGTAGTGAGGGACTCAGAAATGACGGATGAACTTAATGAGTAATTTGCATCTGTTTTCACTGTGCCAGAGGTCCGTGAGTGTCAGGGAACAAGAGTGGATGTCATTGCTAGTTCAAAGGAAAAACAGAGGTAAACTGAAATGTCTTAAGGTGGGTGAGTCCCCAGATGGACTACATCACAGAGCTCTGAAAGAGGTTGCTGAAAAGATAGCACGTGTATCGGTTATGATCTTCAAGAATCACTTGATTTTGGCATGGTTCTGGAGGACTGGAAATTTGCAAATATCACTCCACTCTTTAAGAAGAGAGGAAGGCAAAAGAAACAAACTTATAGGCCAGTTAGCCTACCTTATGTGGTTGGGAAAGTGCTGGAGTCCATTAATAAGAATGACTTTTCACTATACCTAGATACCTAGATAAAATAACTCAAAGTCAGCATGGTTTCTTTAAAGGGAAATATTGCCTGGCAAATCTTTAGAGCTTTTCAAGGACAGAATAAGCTGGGTGGACAAAGGAGATGGAGTGGGTGTCATTTACATGGATTTTCAGAAGGCCTTTAATAAGGTCCCACACATGGGGGTTTTCATTAATGCCTTTTCAAACCCCAGTATTACAACCTTGATATCTGTTTGATCCTTAAAGCCTTCCATAAGACCTTAAGACATAGGGACAGAATTAGGCCATTCAGTCCATCAAATCTTTTCCACCATTCCATCATGGCTGAGCCTGAATACCACTCAACCCCACACACCTGCCTTCTGGCCATATCATTTGATGCCCTGACTGATCAAGAAATGATCAACTTCCACCTTAAGTATACACATGGACTTGGCCTCCAGAACAGTCTGTGGCAGAGTATTACACAGATTCACTTCTTTCTGGCTAAAATAATTCGTCCTTACCTCAGTTCTAAAAGGTCGTCCTTCAATTTTGGGGTTGCGCCCAGTAGTTCTGGATACACCCACTAGAGGAAAGATCTTCTCCACATCTGGCCTGCCTAGTTCTTTCAACTTTTGGTAGGTTTCAATGTGATCCTCCCCCCCAACCCTTCCCCCCCCCGGTATTCCTCTAAATTCAAATGAGTACAGGCCCAAAGCTGCCAAACGCTCCTCATAGAAACATAGAAAACTTAATAAAGCACACTACCCACAACACCTCCAACCTTTGTGTCATCAGCAAACTTACTAATAATTATTACATATTCTTGGAATATTCCATGAACCTCCTCTGGACTCTCTCCAATGACAACACATCCATTCTGTGATATGGGACCTGAAACTGTTGACAATACTCCTAGTGCGGCCTGACTAGTGCCTTGTATAGTCACAGCATTATCTCCCTACTACTATATTCTATTCCCCTGACATAAATGCCAGCATTGCATTTGGCTTCTTTACCACAGCCTTGGCCTTTACATTAAACTTCAGGGAGTCTTGCATGTGGACATCTAAGTCCTTCTGCACCTCTGATGCTTGAACCATGATCCCATTTAGATAATAGTCCGCACTATTGTTTCCTTTACCAAAATTTAATCCATCTGCCACTCTTTTGCCTAATCTTCCAAATTGCCTAATTCCTGCTACAATCACATTGCTTCTTGAGCACTGCCTACACATTCACCTGTCTTCTATCAGCTACAAATTTTGCCATAAAGCCATCAATTCCATTATATAATTCATTGAGAAACAATGTGAAAAGTAATGATCCCAAAGCTGACTCCGGAAGAATACCATCGTCACTGGCAACCAACCAGAAACATATCCTTTTATCCCCACTCTCTCTCTACTCCTGTCAGTCACTGCTCTGTCCATGCCAGTGCCTTTCCTGTAATGCCATAATTTTTATCTTGTTAGTCACTATCATCTGTGGCACTTTCTCAAATGTCTTCTAAAATCCTAGTAAAAGATATCCACAGCCTTTCCTTTGTCCACCTTGCTTGTTACTTCCTCAAAGAACTCTAACCAATTGGTCAGGCAATATTTACCTTTATAGAAACTATACTGACTTTGACTTATTTTATAAATAGTCTTCAAGGACCCTGAAATCTCATCCTTAATAATAGACTCCAGTAGTTTTCCAACCACTGAGGGTAGGAGAGCTGGCCTATAATTTCCCTTCTTTTGAATCCCTCCCTTCCTAAAGAGTTGAATAATATTCGCAATCTTCCAGTCCTCTGGGATCATGCCAGAATCAAGTGATTCTTGAAAGATCATGACCAATGCATCTGTTAACTCTTCAGCGAGTTCTCTCAGGACTCTGAGATGTAGTCCATCTGGTCCAGGCGACTTATCCAACTTTGAGTACTTTGAGTTTGCCTCCCACTTTTTCCTTTGTAATTGCAATAGCACCATCTCCTGCTTCCTGACACTCACGGACATCTAGAACACTGCTAGTGTCTTTCTTAGTGAAGACTTTTGTAGATTACTCATTAAGCTCATCTGCTATTTCTTTGCTTCCCCCCACCCCTGCCGCATTACCACCTCACTAGCATCATTTTCCAGCGGTCAGCACGATATTGTGGGATGAAGGGCCTGTAATGCGCAGAAGATTTTCTATGTTCTATTCTATTAGTTGCATAGCTCAGGATAAAAAAGAAGTTCTGGGGAAAATAGATGGGGAGGGATCAGACTTACAGCCGGGACATCAGTTTCCTCAACTTCGATGGTACTGCAGACTGAGAAAAAGAAGAAGTAACACATAGCATCTGAAGGCAGTCACCCGGCCTGAATGTGAAGGGAGTGTGGGCTCTTTCAGTAGTTGGGACCACGATCTACAGGATGAAACGGAAAGGGGTGGGAAGAGGAGATACCTTTCCAGTCATTCAAACAAAAGCCACTCGAACCCTCCTCTGCATCAATCACAGCGTCTGAGAGATTAATTGTCAAGATTCTGACAATCTTCTGCGGTGACACGGAGTATGAAAGCTGCCTATGATACAGATACATTTTTATCTCTAGCATCTCTAACTAGAGAAAAACCACGGCTGAATTTCAGATGTCAGAGAACAGAGGGCTGTGATGATGCTGCGAGAAAGTATCTCATTACACCTCTGCTTCTGATATACAAGATAAAAATTATGGGCAATGATGGCCCACAATGATGTGCCGACATTTTACCCTGCTCCAAGATCAATGTAACTCTTCCTTCCCACATAGTCCCCCAGTTTTCTTTCATTCATGTACCTATCTAAGAGTCACTTAACTGCTGCCAATATATCCGCCTCTACCACTACCTTGGCAGCGCGTACCATGCATCCAGCACTAGCAGTATAATAAAAACAACAACCTCTGACATTTCCACTCTAATTTCCCCCAGACAAGTTAAAAATATGCCCTATCGTGTTCACCATTATCACTCTGGGGAAAATAGTGATGATCTGTGTTTTTTATCAGCTTAAAAACCTCCGTGGAGTCAACTCTGTCCCTTCTACATTCCAAAGAGAAGAGCCCCAACTCGCTCAGCTTTTCCTCATACGACATACTCCCCAATCCAGGCAGCTTCCTCCTAAGTGTTCCTAATGCAAAGTTGCTATTTACTACCTTAATAGGGCGGAACTTAGGAGGATGATGGCGCCTAACCGCGACTCCTTTGCTTGCATTTTCGGAAACAGCTATATTTCTATCTTTGCTATCACTATTTTTCCCTTTCAGGGTTATTTTGAAGACCCTGACCTGGCGTTACACGCTGAATTCGGTTGTTTGCGGAAATAGGACGCGCTCTCGGGGTCTCACGACTGGCTGCTATTCAATATGTCAACGACGCGGCCTAGTAGACTAGCGCACCTTCAGCATTCCAGGATTTCGTGGTCCTGGAAGGCGGGTGGATTCGAGGTCGGTGCCATCGCAGACAACTGGTGTGTCGTGGGAGACGGAGGATCGGAGGAAGTGAAAGCAGCGAACTGCTTTCTGGTTGTGTGTGCAGAGACCCGAATTATTTGAGCACAGAGCTCGGAAGAAACGATTAAACAGATTTTTTTAACAGCATAAATCAGCCCGAGTTCTTTTGTTATATCTTCCCTCTTGCTGTGAAACGGGGACTTCTCTTTTTCCTATATTAGGGAGAGAGACAGAGAGCATGCGGTATGTCGAATTATCGGGTGAACAAGTAGCCTTTGGGAACTACAAGTCTCTATCTTTCTTGATGCTTTGCTGCAGGCTTGAATGCTCAGTGGGATTGACATTGTTCTTTTGCTGGTGGGTGGTTGTTGCCTTGCAGCTGCTTATGATGGGAGGGGAGAGCTGGGGGGGCTTTGGTGTTCTAACGTTTAACAGTCACTTATTCTTTGGGCTGCTTCTCTGTTTTCATGGATGCTTGCTAAGATAAAGAATGTCAGGATGTATATTGTATACACTTCTCTGACTTTAAATATACCTATTGAATTTTTTTGGAGGGGTGGGCATTTCTTGCAAAATAAATAAATGCGATAGGACTTTACAAAAACTATACACAATAACATATGAAGTGTACGATGGCATTTGACCTGAGCTCATCTAAACCCGCATGTGTGTAGAGTCATTAGAACACTGGACAAACCACGCACTCCTGAAGTGTGTTTGTGTTGATTATCACGAAGGAAAGGATACAAGTACCGATCCATACTGAATGTGGTCTTCCAAGGAGGATTCAACAATCTATGTCTTAACCCGGGAATGTGTGATCTGACGCTATGGAGGGAGCTTCACTCTGTGTCTGACCAGCTGAAGTCAAGAACCTTTCCATCTATGTCTGCAAACCCATAGCAATGGCAATTCAACAAGCTGTGTGTGGGACACCAGTGGTGTTGAAGAAGAAAGACTTTCGTGCTTCAAGTTCCTGTGAGTAAACGTCAGCAACAGCCTGTCAAATTCTAATCATAAAAGCATCATGGCTAAGTAAACACAACAGAGTCTTTCTCCAGGGCTGAAGAAACCCGGCATTTTTCAGGCGACTTTCAGCAACTCTTATCAAAGTACATAGAAAACACTAGTCTGGATTCAAGCAACACACACAAAATGCTGGTGGAATGCAGCAGGCCAGGCAGCATCTATAGGAAGAAGAACAGTCGACATTTTGGACTGAGACCCTTCGTCAGGACTAACTGAAAGATAAGATAGTAAGAGATTTGAAGAGATTTGAAAGTATGAGGGGGAGGGAGAGATCCAAAATGATAGGAGAAGGCAGGAGGGGGTGGGATGAAGCTGAGAGTTGGAAAGGTGATTGCAAAAGGATGCAGAGCTGGAAAGGATCATAGGAGAGGAGGCCTGGGGAGAAAGAAAGGGGGGAGGGGAGCACCAGAGGGAGACAGAGAACAGGCAAAGAGTGATGGGCAGAGAGAGAGAGAAAAAAAAGGAAGGGAGGGAAAATAAATAAATCAGGGATGGGGTAAGAAGGGGAGGAGGGCCATTAACGGGAGTCAAAGAAATCAATGTTCATGCCATCAGGTTGCAGGCTACCCAGACGGAATATAAGGTGTTGTTCCTCCAACCTGAGTGTGGCTTCATCTTGACAGTGGAGGAGGCATATGGAGGACAGTGGAGGAGGCATATGGAGGACAGTGCAGGAGGCATATGGAGGACAGTAGAGGAGGCATATGGAGGACAGTGGAGGACAGTGGATAGACATATCAGAATGGGAGTGGGACGTGGAATTAAAATGTGTGGCCACTGGGAGACCCTGCTTTCTGTGGTGGATAGAGCATAGGTGTTCAGCGAAATGATCTCCCAGTCTGTGTCAGGTCTCACCAATATATAAAAGGCCACACTGGGAGCACCGGACACAGTAAACCACACGAGCCGACTCACATATGAAGTGTCACCTCACCTGGAAGGACTGTCTTTGGCTCTGAATTGTGGTGAGGGAGGAAGTGTAAGGGCAGGTTTGACACTTGTTCCACTTACAAGGATAAATGCCAGGAGGGAGATCGGTGGGAAGGGATGAGGGGGGGAATGAATGGACAAGGGAGTTGCGTAGAGAGCAATCACTGCAGAAAGCAGAAAGGGGGGGAGAGGAAGTTGTGCTTGGTAATGGGATCCCGTTGGAGGTGGCGGAAGTTACGGAGAATAATGTGTTGGACCCGGAGGCTGGTGGAGTGGTAGGTGAGGACAAGGGGAACCCTATCCCGAGTGGGGTGGCGGGTGGATGGGGTGAGAGCAGATGTGCGTGAAATGTGAGTGATACGTTTGAGAGCAGTGTTGATAGTGGAGGAAAGGAAGCCCCTTTGTTTAAAAAAGGAATGGAATGAATGAAAAGCCTCATCCTGAGAGCAGATGCAGCAGAGACAGAGGAATTGTGAGAAGGGGATGACATTTTTGCAAGAGACAGGGTGGGAAGAGGAATAGTCCAGGTAGCTGTGAGAGTCTGTAGGCTTATAGTAGATATCAGTAGATAAGCCATCTCCAGAGATGGAGACAGAAAGATCAGGAAAGGAGAGGGAGGTGTCGAAAATGGACCAGGTAAATTTGAGGACAGGGTGAAAGTTGGAGGCAAAGTTAATGAAGTCAACGAGTTCAGCATGCATGCAGGAGGCAGCACCAATGCAGTCGTCGATGCACCGAAGGAAAAGAGAGGGACGGATACCTGTATAGCCTTGGAACATGGACTGTGTCACAGGCTTAGCTGGGACCCATACGGGTGCCCATGGCTACACCTTTGGTTTTGAGGAAGTGGGGGGAGCCAAAGGAGAAATTATTGAGAGTAAAGACTAATTCCGCTGGACAGTGGAGACTGGTGGTAGAGGGGAACTGGATTCATCCGGCTTCATACAGCAACTGCTCTCACGCGACTACAAAAAAAACTGCAGAGGGTATCATTTATTAATATCAAATGCACCAAAATACAATGTAAAGAGTATCTTGAATATTGTTTTTACAGATCAATTTGTTATCTGTACCCGGCCATAGAGGATGAACAGGTTCTTACACTGAGCACACATGATGTACAACGCACAATGCAGAGGGTGAACCAACGAAAAGCTGCAGACGCAGATGGAGTTTCAGGACGGGTACTTAAAGACTGTGTTGAACAACTGGCTGGTGTATTTACAAGAATTTTCAATCTGTCTCTATCTCAGGCAACGGTCCCCAAGTGCCTGAAGTCAGCCATCATAGTGCCCATCTTGAAGAAAACAAACATCAACAATTTGAATGACCATCGTCCGCTTGCCCTCACTCCAACAATAATAAAGTGCTTTGAGAGACTGGTCCTCTCCCACATTAAAGTCACTATCCCTGGACTCACAACAGTTTGCCTATAAAGCAAACAGGTCCGCGGAGGATGCCATCTCATTAGTTCTTCACACTGTCCTGACACACCTGGAGGGAAAGGTCACATACGTGAGGAAGTTGTTTGTTGATTATAGCTCTGCTTTTAATACTGTTATCCCCAACAAGCTCATCTCCAAACTCCACCAGCTAGGCCTCAGCTCATCACTCTGCAACTGGGTCCTGAATTTCTTGTCAGAGCATTCACAGACAGTGAGACTGGGCACTTACCTGTCCTTCACTACTATCCTGAACACTAGTACACCACAAGGTTGTGTATTGAGTTCCATACTCTACTCCCTCTTCACTTACGACTGTGTACCTGCATTTAACAGCATCGTCAAATTCGCAGACGACAGAACAGTGATCTGGTCGATCTCCAACAGAGACGAATCAGCGTACAGAGTGGAGGTACAGAACTCAGTGAGCTGGTGCCTGTCGCTTAGTACAGCAAAGACTAAGGAGCTAATTATCAACTTTGGAAAGACACGGGATGACGAGTACGCTCCAGTCTACATTAATGGAGACATAGTGGAGAGAGTGCCCAGTTTCAGGTTTCTGGGAATATACATCTCAGAAGACCTTACATGGTCCACTAACACCACAACAATAGTAAAGAAAGCACAGCAATGCTTGTTTTTCTTCAAGTCGCTGAAGAAAGCTGGTCTACCTGAACAGATGCTGGTGACCTTTTACCGTTGCACCATAGAGAGCAACTTAACATACTGCATCTCTGTGGTATCTCAGTTGTACAGCAGCTGATAGGAAAGCACTTCAGTGGGTTGTCTCTAGTGCACAGAAGATCATCGGGACACAGCTCCCAGCCCTGAAGGACACCTACAGCTTACACTGCCTAAGGAAAGCTACAAGCATCTGAAAGGACAATACACACCCATGCAATCATCTGTTTGAACTTCTTTCATCTGGCAGACGTTATAAGATTTTCTATGCCCACACTTCCAGACCAAAAATGTTAGTTTTCCCCAGATCTATAATTGTCTGAACCAATCAATAAAGCATCATCCATAAATTTGTTATATTGCTGCTTTTAATATTTTTTTTGGCTATCATGCATCTGAGTTGTGCTTTTGTACTGGTGGACATCGCTTGTACTGGACGGTTACTTGATTTTTTTTGTTATTCATTATTTTATTTGTTGTTTTATAGCATTGGGTACAAGTGTTGCAAACTCATTTTCGCTGTATTGGTGCATGACATATTGTACTATGCTTTGACAATAAAGATATTTAATTTTATTTCATTTACACAATGCATTGACATAGAACAAGGTAAAACAATAACCATTCAGTAATAAATGTAACACCTACCGTAAAAGAGCTGTACGGTTTAATAATGAAAAAGATTGCAAGGCCAAGACTCCATCTTACTGTAGAAGAGATCCATTCCAGAAATTAATAACAGTGGGAGAGAAGCTGTCCTTGAGCTTGATGGGATGTACTCTATATCATTTGCCCGATGGGAAGGTGAGAAGAGATTATGCCCGGTGGAATAAAATACTTTGATTGTGCCAGCTATTTTGCTAAGACATTGAGATGTGTGGGCAGAGTCTGAAGCGGGGAGACTGGTTCCTGTGATGTTCTGAGCTGTGTGCACAACTCTCTGCAGCTTCTTGCAGTCACGTTCAGAGCCATTGCTGTACTAAACCAGGATTATTACAGACAGAATGTAGACACAGTTCAGGACATATCGAAAATCAGTGTCCTCTCCCTGACATCTGTCTGCACTTTCTGCTTCATTGGTAAACTCACCACATTATCAAAAATCCGCCCTCTCTGGATATTCCTTCTTCTCCCTTTGTAATCTAATAATGGATATGAAAGCCTGAGAGCACGTCTCATCAGGAACAAGGATGCTACTACCTGATTTGTCAGACTCTTACATGGGCATCTTGTACGCCAAAAGACGACCTAGTAATCTCCCTGCTGTTGTATCCTGATGCATTTGTGATCCAAGATTCTTTAGATGTCAAGAATAAGACAAAAACGTGTTCTGAATCAGTTGATTATGTGTTACAAGAGCAAAGGAACAAGATGCATTAAGAAAATAAAGGTAATACCAAAGTAAAAAACAATTGTGGTCTTCTCATATTTAGACTAGAGAATAGATATTGATAACAATGAACCTATAAACTAGCCCGGTTCATGTGGCGTGACATCTGCTAATGAATACTAATATTTTTTTCATAGAATGCGGTAGCAACTGTACTTTAATTACTGCAAAATTCATGGAATTATTGTAAGTATACATGTGATTATATAAAAAATACAAGCAAGCATCTGAAAGTTAAACTACAATAAAAAGAACAATGTTACAGACTAATCAAAAATTCACCCCTTTGATTGTACGTAACAAATTTAGAGTCAGTAGTTCTGAAACTGCAAAGGCAGAAAAACGTCCAAGACCTGCGTTAAACATAAAACAAGCAAAAAAAATCACTCCACCTTCTGGAAACATCAAAAGGTGTTCATTGGAATTATACCATTGTCCTTATGAGTAGGTCCACTTCCCTGAGTTTGAGTAGTTCTACTAATGATAACCATTATACATTTCAGATATCATATATGATAAAGCATCTCAGGCCACATATTATGACTGATGTTATTGAGTAATCACAATTTTCTAGATTGCCCTGCATCCAATCAAAGAAAGCTGCTCCATTAGAATCAGGCTGATTATCATGGGCATATGTCGTGAAAATAGTTAATTCTGCAGCAACAGCACATTGCAATACATGGTAATATAAAATGGAAGAATAAATTAGTAAGTAAATAATTAAACAAATAAATTAATTTCAGGTGTGTATGTGTATATATATATATATATTTGTAAATTAGTAAGATTTAATCATAGTGCTAAAGCAAAATAATATATATTAAATAATGAGATAGTGTTCTTAGGTTCAATGTCGAATTAGGAATTGTCAGGCAGATGGAAAAAATGCTGTTTCTGAATCGCCAGATGTGTGCCTTATGTCTTCTATACATCCTTCCTGATGGTAAAAGTGAAAAGAGGGCATTTCCTGGGCGATGGAGCTCCTTGATGATGGACACATTCCAGGCACCTACCACTTCCTGTGTTAAAATGTTACCCCTCACATATCCTCTAAATTCCGCTGCTCTCCTTAAATGCATGCCATCTGGTATTAGACATTTCAACATTGGGAAAATCTTGTCTGTCTATTCTATCTGTGCCTGTCATGTCCTCATAAACCTCTCTCGTATATCCCCGCAGCATCCACTTCTCCAACGAAGACAAACCCAATTTGTTCAATCTTTTGTTGACTGTTCAAAGTTCAAATTAAAATTTACTTGCAGTGTGCCTACATGTCACCACATGCAACTCTGAGATTCAGTCTCTGCGAGCATTCTTAGCAAATCTATACAACAGTAACTTAAACTATAGCGACAGGAACCGTTAACTGCAAACTGTGTAATGAATACATTATAATAAATAACCAGCATGAAATAACAATATAACTGAGTCCTCAAATGAGTGTAGTTATCACCTTTTGTTCAAGAGCCTGATGGATGAGGGGCGGTAACTGTTCTTGAAACTAGAGCTTCGAGTCCTGAGGTACCTGTACTTTGTACATGATGGTAGCAGCGTGAAAAGGGAATGGACTGGGTGGTTAGGATCTTTGATAATGGATTTTTTTTTCTAAGGCAACAAATCACGTAGACGTGTTCAATGGTTGGAAAGGCTTTACCGGTGAAGTACTGGATTGAATCAACTACCTTTTGTAAGATTTTCTGCTGAAAGGCCTTGGTGTTCTCAGACCAGACTGTAATGCAGCCGGTCAGCGCACTTTCCACCACACATTTATAGAAGTTTGCCAAGGTTTTTGATGACATGCTGTACCTCCGCAGACTCCTGAGGAAGTAAAGGTGCTGTTGTGATTTCTTCACAATAATATTCATATGATGTGACCAGGACAGGTTCTCTGAGATAGTCTGATCTTCTGAGGACCCCTAGTAATAGCACATGCTTTCTAACCCAGGCAGTATCTTGGTGTACCTCTTCTTCACCATCTCCTAACCCTCGACATTCTACTTATAATGTGCCAACTAGAACTATATGCAATAGTGCAGAAGCAGTCTTAACTAAAGTTTTATACAGCTGAACAATACCTTCCTGACTTTTCAACTCTGTACCTCAACTAATAAACGCAATCATGCCACATGCCTTCTTAACTACCTTATCAATGACTGTAATCACTTAGTGGCACCTAGGGACTTAATCCCTAGATTTCTTTGCTCATCAATACTGTCAAGGGTCTTGCGACTTCACATTTGCAGCTGTTAAGCTCCATCTGTTAATTCTCTACACATATCTGCAGCTGTGATATATCACAATCTTCTACCCCATCCATAACACCAGAAATCTCCATGTCATCTGCAAACATAGTAACCCTCTCATCTACCTTGCCATCCTGGTCATTTCCATACATCATGAACAACAGAAGTTTCTGTACAGACCCCTGCGGAACACCACTAATCACAAACCAGTAGAATAAGTCCCTTCGTCCATCACCCTTTACCTTTCATCGCCAAGCCATTTCTGAATCTAAAATCCATGAATCCCATGCATCTTAATCTTCTGTATGAGCCTCTCCTGATTGATCCTGTTAAACACCTATTAAAATCACTTTAGAGAACATCCACAGTTGTTCCTTTATCGTTCACTCGTCACCTCATCAAAAAAACGATCAAGTTAATTAGACATGACTTGTCCAGCAGAAAGACACATGGCCTCCCCTAATTAGGCCACAGTTTTCCAAATGGTTACAGATCCAACCCTAAGAACTCTCTCCAGTAACTTCCCCTACCACTGACATGAGATTTATAGCTTCCACGATTATCCCTGGTCCATTCTTGAATAATGGAACAAAATTAGCTGCTTGCAATTTCTTTGTTTTTCTCAACCACCTTATACATTTTGTTTTGTCACCTCCTAAGACATCAACAACTCTACGAGTCAACTGTGCGATTTACTGAGAAGGCAACACAGTAGCGAGAACTTAGGTGCCATCAAAGAGTGCATCAATATGCATATATTATTAATGTTGAAAATCAGCCTAATTTCCTTTTTTTTTGGAGAGTGCATGTTCTTTGAACCATTTGTCAATTGTTTCCTGTTCCGGTGGTTAATAATCTGTATCCTTTCATAAGGTCCGCATCCAGCTCTGAATATCATCTCTTCCTCAGTCTTTGTTGCTGAGGCAAGTCGTGATATTTTTGTCAACTTTCCTGCTTCCGTCTTACCCTTGCATAATTTTATATATTCCTAAAAACTCCCATGACAAATTTCTGTAAATTCCAGAAAATATAGAAACAGACCACTCAATCTCTCTTCATAGATAAACCTCCTCATCTCTGGAATAAAACTGGTGAACCTGATCTATACTGCTGCCGAAGACAGTATGTCTTTCCTCATGTGAGGAGTCCAGAAATACACACAATACTCCAGGTGCAGCCTCACCAGTACAATTGCATTATATCCTCTCTGCTCTTTCAGCAATCCTTCTGGCAATGAAGGCCACCATTCCGTTTGCCTTATGGCTACCCTGTTGCAAATGCAAGTCAATTGTTCTTCTGATTAATGCATAAGCACCCTCTTTTCCATCTGTATATCAGCATACTGCAAAATTTCACTTTATAAATAAACCTCTTCTATTCATGTACATATACAATTACCTTTTCAAATGTTATTGTACATCAGCCTCAACCACTTCCTCTGGACGCTCAGTCCATTATATGCAACACCTTCTGCATGAAGAAATTTTCTCTCAGATCCCTTTTAAATCTTTCACCTGTCAACTTAAACCAATGCCATCTAGTCTTTAGTTCCCCTTCCCAATCTCTCACTGTAACTCAATGGCTCAAGTACAATCAGCATTCATTTCAATCTCCTTTGTACTCGAGCTTTATGATGGTAGCTAATATTTTAAGATAATGTGCAGGACAAATTTTCGATGGAGTGCTGGAACATGCTGCTGGGTGTATTGATAAATGCTCAAGAGGTATTTTGGTAGGTACAATCAGTAAATATGCAGGGAATAGAATGATGTGTATCACATGCAAGCAGAGTGATTAGTTTACTTTGGCATTGTGGCCACACAAGCATTGTGAGCCAAATAACCTATTTGTGTGCTTTCTGTTCTAAACAATACCTGGAATAGGTAGGAAGTGCATGAGAGGCAGTTAGACAAGTTTGGCTTGTATCATTCCAGGTTAGAAGAGTGAGAGAGGATGAATGAAGTCCATCAGATACTGAGGGCTTGCACCCGGTGAGTGTGGACAGGATGTTTTCCCTTGGGGGGGGGTGGGTGATTCTGGACTTAGGAGTCGCTGGCTGAAAATAATGAGTGAACAGTTTAAGACAGAAACAAGGTAGCATTTTCCTTTCTCTGAGAGTGGAAATTTGTGTAGAGAAATTATAGGTGGAGTTTAATACAAGCAAGTGTGATGTTCTGCAATTTTGGAGGTCAAATGTATGCATTGAATGATAGGGGTCTTATGAACATTGATTTACAGGGGAATCTTGGGGTCCAAGTCCATAGTTGTCTGAAAGTGGCAACACAAATGGCTAGGGTGTTAAATAAGGGATACATCTTCCTTGTTTTCATTGGCTGGGATGTTGAATATAAGCATCAGTAAGTTACGTTTCATTTATATAAACTTTGGCCACATTTCTAGTAACACCTCAGCATGACCTACCGGACATACCTTCCTGCTGTCAGTGTTTGCATTCTCTACCTGTTCACATTCACTCACTGAGCCCTGACGGTTAATCCTAGTTCACCCAGTCAAAGGTATCCCCTCCCCCATCCTTACTGCATCATTCTCACAGATGACGTCTGACATGTTGAGTATTTCCGTCAGATTTGGTTCTTAAAAAAAAAGGCTGTAAAAGTAATCCAGGAAATTATAGGCCGGTAAATTTGACGTCAGTAGTAGGCAAGTTATTGGAAGGAGTACTAAGAGATAGGCTCTACAAGTATTTGGATAGACAGGGACTATTTAGGGAGAGTCAACAAGGCTTTGTGCGTGGTAGGTCATGTTTAACCAATCTATTAGAGTTTTTCGAGGAGGTTACAAGGAAAGTGGATGAAGGGAAGGCAGTGGATGTTGTCTACATAGACTTCAGTAAGGCCTTTGACAAGGTCCTGTATGGGAGGTTAGTTAAGAAGTTTCAGTCGCTAGGTATAGATGGTGAGGTAGTAAATTGGGTTAGACATTGACTCAATGGGAGAAGCCAGAGAGTGGTAGTGGAGGATTGCTTCTCTGAGTGGAGGCCTGTGACTAGTGGCATGCCACAGGGATCAGTGCTGGGGCCATTGTTATTTGTCATCTATATCAATGATCTGCATGATAATGTGGTAAATTGGATCGGCAAATTTGCTGATGATACAAAGATTGAAGGTGTAGTGGACAGTGAGGAAGTTTTTCAAAGCTTGCAGAGGGATTTCGACCAGCTGGAAAAATGAACTGAAAAATGGCAGATGGAGTTTAATGCAGCCAAGTGTGAGGCATTGCACTTTGGAAGGACAAACCAAGATAGAACATACAAGGTAAATGGTAGGACGCTGAGGAGTGCAGCAGAAGAGGGATCTGGGAATACAGATACAGAATTCCCTAAAAGTGGCGTCACAGGTTGATAGGGTCGGAAAGAGAGTTTTTGGTACATTGACCTTTCTAAATCAAAGTATTGAGTAGAAGAGTTGGAATGTTATGATGAGGTTGTATAAGACATTGGTGAGGCTGAATTTGGAGTGCTGTGTGCAGTTTTGGTCACCAAGTTACAGGAAGGATATTAATAAAGTTGAAAGAGTGCACAGAAGGTTTACAAGGATGTTGCTGGGACTTGAGAAACTGAGTTACAGGGAAAGGTTGAATAGGTTAGGACTTTATTCCCCGGAGCGTAGGAGAATGAGGGGAGATTTGATAGAGGTATATAAAATTATGATTGGTATAGATACAGTGAATGCAAGCAGGCTTTTTCCACTGAGGCTAGAGGAGAAAAATACAAGAGGATATGGGTTAAGGGTGTAGGGGGAAAAGATTAAGGGGAACATTGGGGGGGGGGGCTTCTTCACACAGAGAGTGTTGGGAGTGTGGAATGAGCTGCCAGATGAAGTGGTAAATGCAGGCTCACTTTTAATATTTAAGAAAAACTTGGACAGTTACATGAATGAGAGGTGCATGGAGGGATATGGTCCAGGTGCAGGTCAGTGGGACAAGGCAGAAAAATGGTTCGGCACAGCCAAGAAGGCCCAAAGGGCCTGTTTCTGTGCTGTAATGGTCTACGGTTCGGTGGTTCTACTTCGTATTTACAGCATCTGCAATTTTGTTGATTTTCACTTTTTAAAACTCTCCCGAACCATCAGTGGCCCCACCTCGAGGACAGATTTTGCACCTCTGTCTGGTCAATACAGGTTGCACCTTCCTTAGGACTGTACCCCATGCCCATGGAACCTATCGCTGTCCACATTGCACCTTTTTTACAGCCAGCCATTTATATGATTTTTCATAGGAACATAGAAGATAGGTGCAGGAGTAGGTCATTCGGCCCTTCAAGCCTGCACTGCCATTCAGTATGATCATGGCTGATCATCCAACTCAGAACCCTTTAGCTGCATTCTCTCCATATCCCCTGATCCCTTTAGCCACAAGGGCCATATCTAACTTCCTCTTAAATATAGCCAATGAACCGGCCTCAACTGTTTCCTGTGGCAGAGAATTCCACCGATTCACCACTCTCTGTGTGAAGAAGTTTTTCCTTATCTTGGTCCTAAAAGGCTTCCACTTTATCCTTAAACTGTGACCCCTCGTTCTGGACTTCTCCAACATCGGAAACAATCTTCCTGCATCTAGCCTGTCCAATCCCTTTAGAATTTTATACGTTTCAATAAGATCCCCCCTCAATCTTCTAAATTCCAGTGAGTATAAGACTAGTCGATCCAGTCTTTCTTCGTATGAAAGTCCTGCCATCCCAGGAATCAATCTGTTAAACCTTCTTTGTACTCCCTCTATGACAAGAATGTCTTTCCACAGATCAGAGGACCAAAACTGCACACAATACTTCAGGTGTGGTCTCACCAAGGCCTTGTACAACTGCAGTTGAACCTCCCTGTTCCTGTACTCGAAACCTTTTGCTATGAATGCCAACATACCATTTGCCTTTTTCACCACCTGCTGTACCTGCATGCCCACCTTCAATGACTGGTGTACAATGACAACCAGGTCTCGTTGCACCTCCCCTTTTCCTAATTGGCCATGATTCAGATAATAATCTGTTTTCCTGTTCTTGCAACCAAAGTGGATAACCTCACATTTTTCCACACTAAATTGCATCTGCCATGAATTTGCCCACTCACCTAACCTATCCAAGTCACCCTGCATCCTCTTAGCATCCTCCATACAGCTAACACCGCCGCTCAGCTTCGTGTCATCCACAAACTTGGAGATGCTGCATTTAATTCCCTCATTTAAATCATTAATATATATTGTAAACAACTGGGATCCCAGCACTGAGCCTTGCGGTACCCCACTAGTCACTGCCTGCCATTCTGAAAAGGTCCCGTTTACTCCCACTCTTTGCTTCCTGTCTGCCAACCAATTCTCTATTCACATCAATATCATACCCCCAATACCATGTGCTTTAAATTTGCACACTAACTTCCTGTGTGGGACCTTGTCAAAACCCTTTTGAAAATCTAAATATACCACATCCACTGGCTCTCCCCTATCCACTCTACTAGTTACATCTTCAAAAAATTCTATAAGATTCATCAGACATAATTTTCCTTTCACAAATCCATGCTGACTTTGTCTGATGATTTCACCACTTTCCAAAAGTGTTGTTATCACATCTTTGATAACCGACTCTAGAATTTTCCCCACCACCAATGTCAGACTATAATTCCCTGGTTTTTCTCTCCCTCCTTTCTAAAAAGTGGGGTTACATTAGCCATGCTCCAATCCTCAGGAACTAATCCAGAATCTAAGGAGTTTTGAAAAATTATCACTAATGCATCCACTATTTCTTGGGCTACTTCCTTAAGCACTCTGGGATGCTGGCGATCTGGCCCTGGGGATTTATCTACCTTTAATCCCACCAATTTACCTAACACCACTTCCCTACTGACACGTATTTCCCTCAGCTCCTCTATCTCACTAGACCCTTGGTCCCCTACTATTTCCCTATCATCTAAGCCTATAGTCTAACCCTATCATCTCTGGAATAAACCTACTGAACCTCTTCTGCACCATCTCCAAAGTCAGTATATCCTTCCTCAAGTAGGAAGACCAGAAATGCATGCAGAAGTCCAGATGCGACCTCACCAGTATGCTATACAGTGCAGCATAATTCCCTGCTCTTAAATTTAATCACACTGGCAAAGAAAACTAGCATTCCATTTGCCTTCTTGATAGCCTGCTTCACCTGCAATCAACCTTTTACGATTCATGCAAAAGCACTCCCAAGTCCTTCTGCACAGTGGCATGTTTTAGTCTTTTACCATTTAAATAATAATGTGATCCTCCATTTTTCCCTCCAAAGTGGATGATTTTGCATTTACCAACATTGTACTCCATCTGCCAGACTCTTGCCCACTAACTTAACCTATTTTATCCCTCTGTAGACTCTCCTTATCCTCTGGACAATTTGTTTTTCCACTCAATTTAGTGTCATCAGCAATCTTAGATATACTCTGTCCTCTCTTCCAGATCACCAGTGTATATCCTGAATAGTTGCTGGCCCAGTACCAATCCCTGCGGCACATCGCTCACCACTGGTTGTGAAACAGAGAAACACACATGTATCCCAACTCTTATCTTTCTATTGTTTAACCAATTTTCTATCCATGCTAATACGTTACCCCAACTCTCTGCATCCTTATCTTATCGAACACCTTCTGGAAATTCAAGTAAATTACGTCCATCTGTTCCCCTCTATCTACTGTGTTTGTTATATCCTCAAAGAACTCCAGTAAGTTTGTGAAACAGGATCTGAATCTGATGCCTTTGCTGAATCTGTGCTGCATCTGCCTGATGGAACTATTTATTTCCAGATGCCTTGCTATTTCTTCTTTAATGATAGCTTCAAGTGTTACGTATTCAGGCAACAATATATATGAGTTAGGCAAGGGTTTTTATAACAAATAACACGTTTATTAAACACTGAAAACAAACCCCCTCAAAAGTAAACAAACTCAAACGTGACCGGAACTCAGCTGCTGTGCAGCTGCTCAAACAGTTCTTAATAGCTTTGCAGTCCAAACAGTCTTTAAAGCGGTATTGAAAAAAAACCAGTTCTTTAGAGCGGTATGCCGAAAGTTCAAAAGCTCACAGTCCTTTTAAAAGGAGAGACTTTTTAAAAGCGATTTAAATTCTCTTCCACGTCGTTGTCCTTCGATTCCCCCGGCGTCGAACTTTCCCACATCGAATTTTTATGAAACGTAATGGTTTAAAAGGAACTGACCTTCTTTCCACACTATTCTCAATCTCCCGCTATCCCAGCGGAGATTAACACGAGAACAGTCAACGAAATCCTTCCGAATGAGGATCAAATAAGGTCGAACTTTTCCACCGTCGAAAATCGATTCTCCTCGAGTTCTATCTTCCAAACTTTTATCTTCACTCTCCATCAGCAAAGAAACTGTTGGCTATGACCTTTTAAACTTTAGGCATTATATAAAACTTCATTTTTCAACTAAACTGCGTCATCACATTAAATCACGCAGTGACATAAAGTCATCTTGGCAAATCCCGCCACGAACTGCCCCACCTGACAGGGTGGGTCTTCCTTTTATACCCTGTAAAAAAAACCTGTCACATGACCTCTACTGGCGGGAAAATGATGTCACTCCACCATCACAAGACCATTACCTCAAGTCCAGTATAACTTCAACCCCAGTCACGTGACAAGGGTACCACTGTCACGTGTCACGGGTACGTAACACAAGCATCTTCCAAACTACAGATGTTAAACTAACTGGTCTATAGTTACCAACCTTTTGTCTACATTGTTTTTAAACAGTACGTGATATTCGCTTTCATTCAATCTGCAGTGACCTGCCCAGTGTCCAAGGAATTTTGGTAAATTATCATCAAAGCCTCAACTGTAACCTCTGTTATTTCTGTACACTGGGAGGCATTACATCAGGAACAGGGGATTTGTCTGTTTTAGGCCCATAAGTTTGCTCAGCACTACCTCTTTAATGATAGCTATTGTATCGAAGGCCTCACCTCCCATTGCCTCCACATCATCTCTCTTCGGCACGTTAAACATGCCCTTCACCATGAAAACCAACACCAACTAGCCAGTCAAAGCCCAGGCCATTTCCGCATTATGCAGTATCAATTCCCCCTCTTCTCGTCGTCCAAGGGAGCTACGTCCACATTAGCGTCCCTTTCCTGCTATAGTTACAAAATCTTTTACTATCGGTTTTTATATTTTGTGCTAGTTTATTTTCATAATCTATCTTCCCATTCTTTATTGTTCACTTAGTGCTTCCTTGTTGATTTTTAAAGTTGTCCCAATCTTCCAGTTTCCCACTACTCTTGGTGACATTATACGTTCGACTATTAGTTTGATACCTTCCTTTATTTTCTTAGTTATCCATGCCTTGCTCTCTCCACCCTTACTATTCCTACTTTTAACTGGGATATACTTTTGTTGAGCACCTGGAAAAATCTTCCACTGTTCCTCAACCGTCCCATCATATAGCATGTGTTCCCAGTCCACAATATCCAACTCCTACCTCATCCTGTTGTAGTCTCCCTTGTTTAGGCATAATCCCTTGTTGAGATCGAACGATTGCACTGTCCATTTGTATGAGAAACTCAATTATGCTGTGATCACTTATTCCAAGAGGATCCTTAATGATAAGATTGCTAATTTTACCTGTCTCATTGCACAGCATCAGATCCAAGATAGCATGTTCTCATCTAGGTTCAGTAACATGCTTTTCAAGAAGGCTATCACGTATGCATTCCATGAAGTCTTCCTCAAGACTGCCTCGACCAATTTGATTCAGCCAATCTATGTGCAAGTTAAAGTCCCCAATGATAACTGCTGTTCCATTCTTACATGCCTCAGATCTTTCTCGGTTTATTGCCTGTGCCACTGTAATGTTATTATTTGGTGGGCTATAGACTACTGCCACTAGTGTTTATTTCCCTTTACTATTTCTAATCTCTACCCAGATCGATTCAGCTACTTAGATCTTATATCGTCTCTCACTATCGCCTTGATCTCTTCCTTAATTGAGAGAGGCACCCCACCTCCCTTACCTTCCTGCCTATCCTTCCGTATTACCTGACATCCTCGGATATTTAATTTTGAATCATCTCCAACCTGCAACCATGTAATTGTAATGGCCATTAAATCATACCCCTTGGTACTGATTATTGCCAGAAGTTCAATTACCTTGTTACGGATACTACAGGTATTCAGATAAAGTGCCCTTACACTCATGGTAATCTAGTAATCCTCAATTATGCACTTCACTTTTCTGAAGTTCACCCTTATTTTTCTCTTTTTTAACTTTTGTCTTTACTTTACCTTTATCCACAATTTTTTATTTTATCCATACTTCTCCAACCTTTTGAACCTACACCACCTTCCCACCTGCCAATATTTCGTTTATAGCCCTATTCACATCCCTAGTTATGTGATTCACCAGGATCCAGATCCCATCACAGTTCAGGTGTAGCCCAACCCAGTGGAACAGCTCCCTCCATCCCCAACACTAGTGCCAGTTTCTCATGAATTCCTACCCACTTCTCACACACCAATCCTTGAGCCACACACCTAACTTTCTAATCTTCTTAAACCTATGCCAATGTGCATGTTACTCAAGTAGTAATCCAGAGATGACCACCTTTTTGGTTCTGCTGTTGAATTTTGTCCCTAGCTGCTTAAATTCCCTCAGCAGAACTTCTTTCCTTGCTTTACTTTGTCATTGATATCCACATGGACCACAAGCACAGGATCTTTCCCCTCTCGCTGCAAATTCCTTTGCAGATCAGATAAGATGTCCCTAACTTGGACAGTAGGTAGGTAACACAGCCTTTGGGATTCTCTATCCCCATGACAAAGAACTTTGTCTATTCCCCTAAGTAACAGCACTATTACCATTACATTTCTCTCCTCTCACCCCTCTTAAATGGCTCCATGAACTGCAGTGCCACAGCTAAGTTGCTCGTCCTTCGTACAGTTGCCACTCCGATCCAGACAGGGGCAAGAATCTCAGACCTGCTGGACAAGCTCAAGAGCTGAGGCTCTTCCAGCCTTGTCACATCCTCTTGTCCCTGACCTTCGGGGTCCCTGTGAGGCAACCAAACACAAGTTATATAAACAGCTCGCCCACCATTTAAAATAGAACAAAAGAATGTTACAGGTCAAACCAAACAAACTTCTTTCTCACACTCTTCTGTTACGTATACGCAACCTCGTAAAAGTATCAGCAACAATAGAACGGCCCTGGGGTCTGGTTCTGCAACTAACAAGCATTATTTTATTAGTAACTACTCATAATAGTAAACTTAAAACCAGGTAAGTCAAGAGTTAACGTTGTTATGCATATATAGGTGTAAATATATAATCCTTAAAGATTAGGCGGTAAATAATACAGTCTTATGCCGGTATGTGAGAGCAGTTCAGTTCAAATGCACAGGTTAATTAATGCAAGATTTTTGTAATCCAAAGGCGAATGTTGTGAGAAGGCAATCACGTCAATATTCCACAGATTCCACGACAGCAATACAAAATAACAATAGCAGTAGGTTTTATCTTCGAAGTTTTTCCACTCCACACACGAAGTATCACCGACAGTGATCTTCAACGAATATATTTTCAACACGTGGTACCACACCCAAATTCAGCTACAGGACATCTCAAAGTGGTGGCCACAGGACACTCAAACAGAATGCACGTATGGATTATCACCAACAGTAGCTTATTACAAAGGGGACCATCTTCAAGGGAACCACCACCCAGGCAAGGGTGCACAGATCATAGATTCCACAAGGTTATCCCAATCACACACAACGTGATAGCCACATATCCAGATCCACAACATAAGAAAACAGTGATTTGCCACAGGGGTGCCTTTCTTCAGTGATTCGCCACACCCAGACAAAGGGTAAATAAACACGTCATATTCACATAGGTTTTCCCCTTACCAGAGAACCCACTCCTGTGGATTAACTAAGTGACTGTCATACATTTGTATTCAAATCGAAACAAAATCACCCTTACAGGCTATTTGGAGAGAAAGTCGAAATAGTGATCTCTTTGTCACTAGGTTTCTTCTGTTTCAAACCTTCCTCTCCTCTCTTCTCTTCCTGCAAACTTCTTCTAGTTGCAGCAAACTTGTGAAAGTCATTTATCAATACTCTGGATCAATCTCAACTCACCCTTTTGGGCTATTGAAAGTTTAAACCAGCGACCAGCTCACTGGTGTCTTCCATTGACCAAATCCATCTTGACTCTCATTGTGTGTGTCTGTGTGTCCTTGTATATTCAAAACAAGCTGCAGAGAAACCATAACATTTGATTGTCCATCAAATAGCTCCACCTTTGCCACCATAGTAACCAAGCAACTCTGCAGTCAACAGAAATCCAAGTGTCCAAAATTCAGTCTCGTTCTCTCAGCATTTTAAAGTAACAGTCCACAGAAAAAATGAACCCTATGCTTATATAACACCCCCAAAGCAGCACACACAGTCAGACTGAAGCCTGAAATACCAGCACCAGCTCAACACGGAAGTCCACAGCTTGACCCAGAAGTGTTGAAATCATAGCCAAACAATTCCTTAAGTGGGGAAAGTGCATGAATCACGCGAATTGGGCCGGAATGCCAGAAAATTGGCAGAGCCCATGTGACATTTTTTCATTCTTGTGATGAGGCTGTAGTTCAATAATATAGAATATTTATACAAAGGCAGATTGCGTTGCCTGAACACGGCATCCAGCATTACTCCCGTGATCTAAAAGTTTACAGAAGCAGTGCGTGTCATTTGAGAGACATTCCTCGGATGAGAACCTTGCGCAAAAAAAAGTGAGTCTCAATACTTTAGATAGATAGATAGATAGATAGATAGATAGATACTTTATTCATCCCCATGAGGAAATTCAACATTTTTTTTCCAATGTCCCATACACTTGTTGTAGCAAAACTAATTACATACAATACTTAACTCAGTAAAAATATGATATGCATCTAAATCACTCTCTCAAAAAGCATTAATAATAGCTTTTAAAAAGTTCTTAAGTAGTTTACTTAAATACATTAAATACAATCAACCCCAGCACTTTAACATATCTTACTCCTGGCAGTTGAATTGTAAAGCCTAATGGCATTGGGGAGTATTGACCTCTTCATTCTGTCTGAGGAGCATTGCATCGATAGCAACCTGTCGCTGAAACTGCTTCTCTGTCTCTGGATGGTGCTATGTAGAGGATGTTCAGGGTTTTCCATAATTGACCGTAGCCTACTCAGCGCCCTTCACTCAGCTACCGATGTTAAACTCTCCAGTACTTTGTCCACGACAGAGCCCGCCTTCCTTACCAGCTTATTAAGACGTGAGGCATCCCTCTTCTTAATGCTGCCTCCCCAACACGCCACCACAAAGAAGAGGGCGCTCTCCACAACTGACCTATAGAACATCTTCAGCATCTCACTACAGACATTGAATGACGCCAACCTTCTAAGGAAGTACAGTCGACTCTGTGCCTTCCTGCACAAGGCATCTGTGCTGGCAGTCCAGTCTAGCTTCTCGTCTAACTGTACTTTGGGTCCATGTTTGCTTTACTTTGGAATGATTGGAAAGGCCAGTTTCCATTTTATTGCCATTTTTGACTCTGCTTCTTACTCAAATACAAATTACACTGTGCTCGCTGCTTTGGTCTTTGAAAGCCTTCCGGATTTCTAGTTTGGCCTTCACAAACCTCGCTGTACCCAACCAAATCTCTCTTGGTCTAGCCTAATACCCTTGTAATTTGTCCTACTCCAAGTGAATACACCCAGATAAAACCAATCAATTATCTTGTCTACTGCTACCTTAAATATTATAGAGTTGGAATTATGGTTTGCTCATTATTCTCCCACTGCAACTTAAATAATTTGCTAGTCTCATTGCCCACTAAGAAGTACAGTATTTGCCCTCCATTTGTTGGTTGATTTAAAAGTTACTGTAAGAAACTCCTCTGAATACACCTAACAATTTCTACCCTGTCTGAACCTCCTGTACTACTGAGGCCCCAGTCAGTATCAGGATATCATCTACTCAAGATATCCATTATTTTCACACATTTTCTTAACTTCTCTGCATATCTGTTCCTCAGGATATTGGTGGTCCATAGACCATAAAGTACAGGAGCAGAAATATGACAATTGCCCATTGAGTCTGCTCCACTATTCAATCATGGGCTGATCCAATTCTTCCTGTCATCCCCAGTCCCCTGCCTTCTGTCCATACTCTTTGATGTTCTGGTTAATCAAGAATCTATCTATCACAGCCTTAAATGCACCAAATAACTTGGCCTTCACAGCCGCTCATGGCAACAAATTCCACAGATTTACTCTGACTAAAGTAATATATCCACATCTCTGTTCTAAATGGGCGTCCTTAAATCCTGAAGTTGTGCTCTCTTTTCCAAGACTCCCCCACCATGGAAAATAACTTTGCCATATCTAAACTGTTCATGCCTTTTAACATTCAGAATGTTTCTATGAGATCCCTCCTCATCCTCCTCAATTCCAGGGAATACAGCCCAAGAGCTGTCAGACGTCCTTGTACAGTAACCGTTTCACTCCTGGAATCATTCTCATGAATCTTCTCTGAACCCTCTCCAATGTTAGTATAACCTTTCTAAAATAAGGAGCCCAAAGCTCCATAATACTCCAAATGGGGTCTCACGAATGCCTTATAAAGCCTCAGCATTACATCCCTACTCATAAATTCTATACATCTAGAAATGAATGCCAACATTACATTTGCCTTCTTCACCACAGACTCAACCTGGAGGTTAACCTTTAGGGTATCCTGCACAAAGATTCCCAAATCCCTTTGCATCTCCTCATTTTGAATTCTCTCCCATTCTAAATAATCGTCTGCCATTTGTATCTTCCACCAAAGTGCATGACCATACACTTTCCAACATTTCATTTCATTTGCCACTTCTTTGACCATTCCCCTAAACTATCGAAGTCTCTCTGCAGGCTCTCTGTTTCCTCAACACTACCCACTCCTCCACTGATCATTGTACCATCAGTGAAGTTAGCCACAAATCCATTAATCCCATAGTCCAAATCACTGATATATATTGTAAAAAGCAACGGTCCCAACACCGACCCCTGTGGAACATGGCAAATGGCAGCCATCCAAAATAAGATCCCTTTATTCCCACTCTCTGTTTTCTGCCGGTCAGCCAATGCTCCATCCATGCTAGTAACTTCCCTGCAATTCCATGGGCTCTTATCTTGCCAAGCAGCCTCAAGTGCGGCAATTTGTCAAAGGCCTTCTGAAAATCCCAGTACGCCATAGCGACTGCATCTCCGTTGTATACCCTGCTTGTAAATTCCTCAAAAATTTACGGTAGGTTAGTCAGGCAGGATTTTCCTTTCAGGAAGCCATGCTGGCTTTGGCCTATCTTGTCATGTGCCATCTCATCCCTAGCAATCAATTCCAACAACTTCCCAACCACTGATCTCAGGCAAACAGGTCTGCAGTTTCCTTTCTGCTGCCTCCCACCCTTCTTAAATATCGGAGTGACATTTGGAATTTGCCAGTCATCCGGTACAAAGTCTGAATCTATCGACTCTGGAAATATCATTGTTAATGCCTCTGCAATCTCTCCAGCTACTTCCTTTAGAACCCAAGGTTGCATTCTATCAGGTCCAGGAGATTTATCCACCCTCAGACCATTAAGCTTCCTGAGCACCACCTCAGTCGTAATTTTCATAGTACATACTGTACTTCCCTGATATTCCTGAATGTCCGGTATACTGCAAATGTCTTCCACTGTGAAGATTGATGCAAAATATGCATTCAGTTCCTCTGCCATCTCTGCATCTCTCATTTCAATATTTCCAATATCATTTTCTATTAGTCTTATATCGACCCTCTACTCTCCTTTACCCTTTATATACTTAGAGGTTTTTAGTATCTTCTTTGATGTTAGTTGCCAGCTTCCTTTCATAATTCATCTTCTCCTTCCTAATGACGTTCTTAGTTTCCTAGAAGTTTTTAAACGCTTCCCAATCCTCTATATTCCCACTAGCTTTGGCATCCTTGTATGCCTTCTCCTTTGCTTTTCCTTTGGCTCTGACTTCACCTGTCAGCTATGGTAGTGTTCTTCTTCTGTTTGAAAAGTTATTCTTATTTGGAATATTTCTGTCTTGCACTTCCTTCATTTTTCACAGGAACTCCAGCCATTGTTGCTCTGCTGTCTTTCCTGCTAGTGTCCCTTTCCTGTCAACTTTGGCCAGTTCCCCACTCATGCTATTTTATTTTCCTTTATTCCACTGAAATACTGACACATTGGAATTTATTTTCTGCTTCTCAAATTTCAAAGTGAACTTGATCATATTGTGATCACTGTTCCTAAGGGTTCCTTAACCTTAAGCTTTCTTATCTCCTCCAGTTCATTGCACAATGCTTAATCCAGTACAGCCGATCCCCTAGTGGGCTCAACAACAAGCTGTTCTAAAAAGTCATCCCTAAGGCATTCTACAAATTCACTCTCTTGAGGTCCAGTACCGACCTGTTTTTTCCATTCCACTTTCATGTTAAAATCCCTAATGATTATCATGACATTGCCCTTCTGATATGCCTTTTCTATCTCCTGCTGTAATTTGTAATCCATATCCAGGGTGCTGTTTGGAGGCCTGCATACAATTGCCACTAGGGTCCTTTTACCCTTGCCATTTCTTAAATCAACCCATAGAGACTCTGCACCTTCCGATCCTATGACATCCCTTTCTAATAATTTAACATTATTTCTTATACACAGGGACATACCACCACCTCTGCCTACTAACCTATCTTTCTGATACACCGTATATCCTTGGACGTTCAGCTCCCAGTGGCAGCCATCCTTTATCCAAGTTTCAGAGATGACCATAACATCATACTTGACAATCTGCAGCTGAATTTCAAGATCGTCTATTTTACTTCTTATGCTACGTGCATTCAAATATAACACTTTCAGTCCAGTATTTGTTGCTTTCTGTCTGAACTGCACCATGCCTCTTTTCTTTTTCAATCTTTTTTTAATAATATCAACATGATAAGATTAGTACATAGATAATGGGATTACAAACTTACAAAATTAAAATGAATATAAAAGGATACATAAGCAATAAGTACATTATAGTTGTCTTCCCAAATCATGAATGATACAAATATCATATAACGAGACAAAAAAAACTATGTAATTCATGTTGGAAAAAAACAGAAAAGAGAAAAAGAAAAAATATATATTAATACCCTAAGAAAAACTAAACTATTAAGAGAAAAAAAGAAGAAAGGAAGGAGAAAATAAATTTAAAAAATATAAAATAAATGGGTTGTTTATAGTAAATTTACAAAATCATCAGTGTCCCCAACTCCGATCCTCTCAACATATATATATATATATATATAAAATCAAAACCGGAAAAACAAATAGGATTGGAACAGGGTCAAATTACATCATGTGAAAATATTGAATAAAGGGCCTCCAAATGTTTTCAAATTTAATAGAAGGGTCATATACGACACTTCTAATTTTCTCCAAATTTAGACATAGCATAGTTTGAGAAAACCAATGAAATATGGTAGGGGGATTAATTTCTTTCCAATTCAATAAAATAGATCTTCTAGCCATTAATGTAAGAAATGCAATCATCCGACAAGCAGAAGAAGATAAATGGATTGACCCCATCATTGGTAAACCAAAGATTGCAGTAATAGGATGTGGTTGTAAATCAATGTTCAATACCATAGAAATAATATCGAAAATGTCTTTCCAATATTTTTTCAAAAGCGGACATGACCAAAACATATGAGTTAAAGAAGCTATCTCAGAATGACATCTGTCACATATAGGATTTATATGGGAATAAAAACGAGCCAATTTATCCTTGGACATATGAGCCCTGTGCACAAATTTAAACTGTATCAATGAATGTTTAGCACATATAGAGGATAAATTAACTAATTGAAGAATTTTATCCCAATTCTCAATAGGGATAATAAAGTTAAGTTGTCTTTCCCAATCATTTTTAATCTTATAAAAGGCCTCTGAATGTATGTTCATAATTATATTGTAAACATTTGATATTACACCTTTCTGAAAAGGATTTAGATAGATAGATAGATAGATAGATAGATAGATAGATAGATAGATAGATAGATAGATAGATAGATAGATAGATACTTTATTCATCCCCATGGGGAAATTCAACATTTTTTCCAATGTCCCATACATTTGTTGTAGCAAAACTAATTACATACAATACTTAACTCGGTAAAAATATGATATGCATCTAAATCACTAACTCAAAAAGCATTAATAATAGCTTTTAAAAAGTTCTTAAGTCCTGGCGGTTGAATTGTAAAGCCTAATGGCATTGGGGAGTATTGACCTCTTCATCCTGTCTGAGGAGCATTGCATCGATAGTAACCTGTCGCTGAAACTGCTTCTCTGTCTCTGGATGGTGCTATGTAGAGGATGTCCAGAGTTTTCCATAATTGACCGTAGCCTACTCAGCGCCCTTCGCTCAGCTACTGATGTTAAACTCTCCAGTACTTTGCCCACGACAGAGCCCGCCTTCGTACCAGCTTATTAAGACATGAGGCGTCCCTCTTCTTAATGCTTCCTCCCCAACACGCCACCACAAAGAAGAGGGCGCTCTCCACAACTGACCTATAGAACATCTTCAGCATCTCACTGCAGACATTGAATGACGCCAACCTTCTAAGGAAGTACAGTCGACTCTGTGCCTTCCTGCACAAGGCATCTGTGTTGGCAGTCCAGTCTAGCTTCTCGTCTAACTGTACTCCCAGATACTTGTAGGTCTTAACCTGCTCCACACATTCTCCATTAATGATCACTGGCTCCATATGAAGCCTAGATCTCCTAAAGTCCACCACCATCTCCTTGGTCTTGGTGATATTGAGACGCAGGTAGTTTGAGTTGCACCATATCACAAAGTCCTGTATCAGTTTCCTATACTCCTCCTCCTGTCCATTCCTGACACACCCCACTATGGCCGTGTCATCAGCGAACTTCTGCACATGGCAGGACTCCGAGTTATATTGGAAGTCTGATGTGTACAGGGTGAACAGGACCGGAGAGAGTACGGTTCCCTGCGGCGCTCCTGTGCTGCTGACCACCGTGTCAGACCTACAGTCTCCCAACCGCACATACTGAGGTCTATCTGTCAAGTAGTCCACTATCCAATCCACCATGTGAGAGTCTAGTTTAGTTCTAACAATTTCTCCAAAATACCCAAAGAATCAAGATTTGGAAAAGTAAGAAGTACAGTGTTTAAGAAATTCCTAATCTGTAAATATCTAAAAAAAAATGAGATCTAGGCAAATTATATTTATTAGATAATTGTTCAAAAGACATAAAACAATTATCCAAAAATAGATCAGAAAATCGTAGTATTCCTTTAGTCTTCCAAGCTGAATAAGCTTTGTCCATAATAGAAGGATGAAAAAAGAAATTGGTTACAATAGGAATAGTTAAAACAAATTGATTCAACCCAAAAAATTTCCAAAATTGAAACCATATACGTAAAGTGTGTTTGACTATCGGATTGTCAATTCGTTTATGCAATTTAGAAAGAGCAAAGGGAAGAGAAGTCCCTAAAATAGAACCCAATGAAAATCCTTGTACAGATTTAGTTTCCAGATTTACCCAATGAGGGCTAGGAGATAAATCCGAATCCCTTAACCAATATTTCAAATATCGAATATTAATTGCCCAATAATAAAATCTAATATTAGACAATGCCAATCCACCTTCCTTCCTTGCCTTCTGTAAATATCTTTTACCTGATCTGTGATTTTTGTTCTGCCATATATATGAGGAAATATTTGAATCAATATTGTCAAAAAAGGATTTTGGAATAAAAATTGGTACCGCTTGAAATGTATATAAGAACTTGGGTAAAATAATCATCTTAATAGCATTAATCCGACCTATCAGAGATAAAGACAATGGTGACCATTTAGTGAACAAACATTTAATCTGATCAATTAAGGGTAAAAAATTAACCTTGAATAACTCCTTATGATTTTTTTGTAATTTTAATCCCTAAGTATATAAGAAAGCCATTAACTAATTTAAAAGGTAAATTTCCATAAATTGGAACCTGACTATTTAAGGGGAACAATTCACTCTTATTAAGATTCAATTTATACCCGGAAAAATTACTAAACTGAGCCAACAATGATATAACTGCAGGAATGGATTTCTCAGGATCAGAAATGTATAATAACAAGTCATCTGCATATAATGATAATTTAAGTATATCCATCCCACGAGTAATGCCAAAAATGTTAGGTGATTCTCTAATAGCAAATGCCAAAGGTTCCAAAGCAATATCAAATAATAATGGACTAAGAGGACAGCCTTGCCTGGTACCCCGAAATAAATGAAAAAAGGGAGATGTTTGATTGAACCAGCTGAACAACTCCTTCAATAGATTAGACAGCACAATCTCATCCTCACCGCAGAACTCCACACCAGGCTTACTTCCCTCACAGGAAAATAGCCACTCACAGGAGACCTTGCCCATGCCCAGGATTACGGCTGCACAGGTGGAAGGTCAACTGAGGAAGATCTGTACCAGCAAGGCGGCTGGACCGGATGGAGTTTCCCCACGATTACTGAGGGCCTGTGCGACTGAGCTGGGAGAACCACTACAGCGCATCTTCAACATGAGCCTGGAGCAGAGAAGAGTACCCAGACAGTGGAAAACATCCTGTATTGTCCCGGTACCGACGAAACCACAACCAAAGGAGTTGAATGACTTCAGACCTGTTGCCTTGACGTCGCACGTGATGAAGACCATGGAGCGGCTGATAATACAGAATCTGAGGCCACAAACCAGGCACGCCCGGGATCCTCTTCAGTTTGTGTATAAGGAGAAGGTGGGAGTGGAGGATGCTATCACGTATTTGCTGCACAAATCACTCTCTCACCTAGATGGGGTCAGTTGTGCTGTGAGGATTACATTCCTTGACTTCTCTAGTGCCTTTAACACCATCCAGCCCAAGATCTTAAGGCACAAACTAACGGAGATGGGAGTAGACTCTCACATGGTGGATTGGATAGTGGACTACTTGACAGATAGACCTCAGTATGTGCGGTTGGGAGACTGTAGGTCTGACACGGTGGTCAGCAGCACAGGAGCGCCGCAGGGGACCGTACTCTCTCCGGTCCTGTTCACCCTGTACACATCAGACTTCCAATATAACTCGGAGTCCTGCCATGTGCAGAAGTTCGCTGATGACACGGCCATAGTGGGGTGTGTCAGGAATGGACAGGAGGAGGAGTATAGGAAACTGATACAGGACTTTGTGATATGGTGCAACTCAAACTACCTGCGTCTCAATATCACCAAGACCAAGGAGATGGTGGTGGACTTTAGGAGATCTAGGCCTCATATGGAGCCAGTGATCATTAATGGAGAATGTGTGGAGCAGGTTAAGACCTACAAGTATCTGGGAGTACAGTTAGACGAGAAGCTAGACTGGACTGCCAACACAGATGCTTTGTGCAGGAAGGCACAGAGTCGACTGTACTTCCTTAGAAGGTTGGCGTCATTCAATGTCTGTAGTGAGATGCTGAAGATGTTCTATAGGTCAGTTGTGGAGAGCGCCCTCTTCTTTGTGGTGGCGTGTTGGGGAGGAAGCATTAAGAAGAGGGATGCCTCACGTCTTAATAAGCTGGTAAGGAAGGCAGGCTCTGTCGTGGGCAAAGTACTGGAGAGTTTAACATCGGTAGCTGAGCGAAGGGTGCTGAGTAGGCTACGGTCAATTATGGAAAACCCTGAACATCCTCTACATAGCACCATCCAGAGACAGAGAAGCAGTTTCAGCGACAGGTTACTATCGATGCAATGCTCCTCAGACAGGATGAAGAGGTCAATACTCCCCAATGCCATTAGGCTTTACAATTCAACCGCCAGGACTTAAGAACTTTATTTTAAAGCTATTGTTAATGCTTTTTGAGATAGTGATTTAGATGCATATCATATTTTTACTGAGTTAAGTATTGTATGTAATTAGTTTTGCTACAACAAGTGTATGGGACATTGGAAAAAAGGTTGAATTTCCCCATGGGGATGAATAAAGTATCTATCTATCTATCTTGTTAGTAAAAACCGAGGCTACTGAAGTATGATATATCAATTTAATCCAGGTTATATATGTCAGACTAAAACTAAACTTCTCAAGCACTGTAAATAAATATGGCCATTCAACTCTATCACATGCTTTCTCCTCATCTAATGAAATGACACATTCTGAGATGGTGTGTGAAGGAGTATAAACAATGTTCAATAATCTCCTAATATTGAAAAAAGAATAGCGATTTTTAATAAAACCATTTTGATCATCCGAGATAATCTGAGGTAATACCTTCTCCAGCCTGGTCGCCAGTAACTTGGAAAAGATCTTGGAATCTACATTCAATAAGGATATTGGTCTATAGGATGTGCAATCAGTAGGATCTTTATCTTTTTCAATATTAAAGAAATGGAAGCTCTATAAAAAGATTGTTGCAATTTACTTAGTCTAATTGCTTCTTCAAAAACTTTGCATAACCAAGGAGAAAGAGTAGAGTGTTATGCCCGCAGCCCCCTCCTTTGTGAGAATTGCAAGAGCGCTCTTGGGTTGGGTCAGGGGGCCCAGGAAATGAGAGAGGGACGTGCAAGATGCCACGTCACCGGCGATGTAAAGTCCCGGGACATATTCATTGTTTCTTGGAGACACCTTTGTGGATTGCGATCCTATGCTACGTGACAGCCTTCAGGGCAAAGTGGGCTGGGTGACGGGGAGAGATTGCATCATCCACCAACCTGATTGACATCTTCAACACTGCAAGTCAGGATAAAAGAGGGGCTGTAGGAACAGCCCCCTCAGACTCACCAGAAGAAACGCTAGCGATCCCGTAATAGCGGGAAGCCATTTGAAGAAAGGCACGTGCGTTCGGCTCCCTTGCCTGGGGGAACCGGTGGCTGGTACCACGGACAACGATTTTTGAACTAATAACGGGGAACCAACTCCCCCAACTCAACGGATCGGCCTCATAAAAGACATGGGCAAGTTTAAGACTGTCTCTCTCCCCAACCCAAAAAAAGAGCTGCATCTTTAATGACAATTGACTTTTATTTCTTCATCGGACAATACAGTAACCCCTAGACAAACGATAGAGTTATTTCTTATTGATGATTATGATTATACCCGCGCTTTAGATTGAGTATTGACGACATATATTATCTGAATGTTTGTATTAATCTTATTTTTGTGCCCCTTTATAAATAAAGACTTTTAAAAATAGTACCATCAGACTTCAACGGACCTCTCTATCTTTGCTGGTAAGTGACCCAGTTACGGGGTACGTAACAAGAGGAAAAACACTTTAAAAATTCCACTGTATACCCATCTGAACCTGGTGCTTTCCCAGAATTCATAGAGGAAATAACACCTTTAATTTCTGCATCCGTAATAGGAGTTTCTAATATTAAAAGTTCTTTTGATGATAATTTTGGAAAATTCAACTTCCCAAGAAAATCATGCATGGTATTATGATCATGAGGAAATTCAGAATGATACAGAGAGGTATAAAAATCTTGAAAAGATTTGTTTATCTCATCATGGTCAACTGTAAGTTCACCATTCTGTTGAAGAATCTTAATAATTTGACGTTTAACCGAAGCATTTTTCAATTGGTTAGCTAACAGTTTACCCGATTTATCACGATGTATATGTAACCCCTGGGTCGCCTCAGGCATCGCTCAAACTCGTTCTAGTCTAGGGGGAGCAGCCTTCGGCCCCGCCAAACTGGGTAATCAGCTGGTGTAGATGTTGTGTGATGTCCCTGCCTCGCCCAAAAACCACAGACAGTACACCTTATGCGATTAAATGAGTACAATTTATAAAGATTACTATAACTAAGCGATTACTAACGATACAGTATATATGAATAAGAGAAAAATAAAGAAAAGGCGCCAAACTTATCAAAGTCCAAACCACTTCGTGCACAACCGTTGGAGCTCAATTACTGAAGTCTCATGGCCACCATTCGATCCCCTCCGACTTCCTCGACCCGCCTCCTGGGACTCCCACGGTGGTCGACCAGACGCTCCACACTCCTCTGTCTCCCTCTCCTCTCCTCACCGAAAACCTTGGGCCGGGGACCGTCGCCCAGCTTCCAGCACTCGGTCCTCTCTCTCTCACTCCATCGCGCCGACTCCCCAAAAGCCCCGCCAACAATCAGTTTACAGTCCCAAACAAGCTTCCAGCACTTATCATAACAAAGACGCTAGCATTCCTACTTTTAACAAAACAGAGACGCCATTTTGATTACATACACAGTAACAAAGAAAAAGAAAAAAACCCCGTTACATATATAAAAATCAGTTCTGGTTTTCATTAATTGATTTTCAATCGAGGATGTAAGCAATAAACTGTGTTCCATTTGAAGCTCAACCCTTTGTTTGTAAAGCTCCTTACTAGGAGCAATCGAATATTTCTTGTCAATTTCTTTAATCTTATCAACCAATAAAAGAGTTTCCTTCTTAATACGTTTTCTCAAACCAACAGAATAGGAGATAATCTGTCCACGTATATATGCTTTAAAAGTGTCCCAAAGTATTCCACAGGAAATTTCATCCGTGAAATTAGTTGAAAAGAAGAAATCAATCTGTTCCTTCATAAATTTAATGAAATCCGGATCTTGCAGTAAGATAGAATCAAATCGCCATTGCTTAGTACTAGAAGCTGTATCCATTAATTTAATAGAAAGTTTCATTGGAGCATGATCAGAGATGGCTATAATGTCATAATTACAACCAGTTACAGATGGAATAAAACGAAAGTCAAGAAAAAAAAGTCAATTCTCGAGTAAGAATGATGAACATGTGAGAAAAATGAAAACTCTGTGTCCTTAGGATGCAGAAATCTCCAAATATCGAAAATTCCATTATCAGTCAAAAAAGAATTGATGTAAGTGCCGACTTATTTGGTAAAGTCTGATATAGATCTATCCAGCAAAGGAGTTAAACAACAGTTGAAGTCATCACCCATTATTAACATATATTCATTTAGATTAGGTAGAGAAGTAAATAAAGACTTAAAGAAATCAGGATAATCCACATTTGGAGCATAAACATTAACCATAGCAACCTTCTTATTAAAAAGTAACCCAGTAATTAACAAAAATCTACCACTCGGATCCGAAATAATATCGTGTTGAACAAAAGCAATAGAGGAGTCAATAAAAATTGAAACTCCCTTTACTTTAGCATTCGAATTCGAATGGTTCTGTTGATCCTTCCAAAACTTAAAAAAAACGTTGATTGTCCTCTTTCCGCACATGAGTTTCTTGTACAAAAATAATATGTGCATTCAGTCTTTGGAATACTTTAAAAATCTCTTTCCGTTTAATCAGATGGTTTAAGCCATTAGTATTCCAAGAAACAAAATTAATGGTCTGAGCCATATTTCGAAAATCAACCCTTTGGTATATAAAGAGTTAAACAAAGTATGAACTCATGCACCCGGAAAAGGAACAAAAATAAGGGGAGGACCCGGAAATGACGACACGGTGGACATTTTAGTAGTTTGAATTCAGCCCAAATGAAAAAACTAGAAAAACTAATAAAAAGACCAATAGAATTTAAAGGGAACCTGCCGCCCACCACCCATGGGAAAAAAGATCCTCCTGAGCCTGAAAAAGGCCAGGAAAAAAAGAAATTGTGAGACTAAATCTAACCCCATGTCTCCAGAAGGCGACTCCAGATATATAAAGGAGAAAAAAAAATCCACCCAAAATCCTAAAAAGTAATTAACACTATACTAAAACAGACTTCTTAATATAATTGCTAGTAAAAAAAAAAAGAATATAAACACTGGTAACTTATAAATCGGGTTAAAACCCGAACAAATAAAAGTTAGGATGTGATAAGAAAGGCAATATAGGAAGAAGACGACAAAAAAAGCGAAATTTAAAAAAAGCAAGAAATATTTTAGAAAAGAAACCGCCATCTTAGTTACACAAAAAATGAAAAAGTTATATATCAAAACGTTAAAAAAATTCACCTTCAAAGGATTAATAATAATAACCAAAAATAAAATACAATGGTTAAAGTAAGTAAATTTAAAAGATTAGCTAGTACGTCGATAAAGAAAAACTTTAATTGGAATATAAAATGTAAAATAAACCTATACCAATCGTCAGAAACAAAATCTGGTTTTGGAAACAAAAACTATCTTGTAATGATCAAAACCATACATTTATTAGAGATGAGAATCCGAAACAGTAGGATAGTTCTCATCCAGAAAGCTTCGAGCATCAGATGTGGAGAGAAAAACACGACGTGGTGCATTCAAAGGCGAGATTCTAAGTTTCACAGGGTATAAAAGCGCTAGTTTTAGGTTTTTCTCATAACATTCAGATATCAAAGGTTTAAAAACGAGCCGTGCCTTCATTACTTCTGGGCTGAAATCCTCCAGGAGCCGAAAGTGGAATTCTCTCAATTTAACCATCCCTAAATGCCGAGCCAAATGAATAAGGTGCTCTTTAACATGCACATAATGAACTCGAACAATTACAACCGGTGGTTTAGATGAAGAACTTGGTGATCGGTGCATAATTCTATGGGCATGATCAAGTAACGGAGGACTGTCTAGGAATACAGAAGGGAACGCATCCTTTAAAAGTTGAGCGAAATACTTCGAGGGGTCCCCTTGTTCGATACCTTCCGGGAGACCAAGTATGCGTAAGTTCTGTCTTCTAGACTGATTTTCAGAATCGACGCTCTTGGCTTTAAGTATTTCCATCTGTTTAATCACCAAAGATAATTTCTGCTCCAGTTTGTCGATTTTCAAGTCTCGCTTCGAGCGTCCTCTTGCAGAGTTGCGATTAGAGTTTGATGCTGTTTAACTTCATGATCAATCTTATCCTGAGAATCCTGGAAAGCCTTTAAATCTGCTTTGAAAGTTTGTCGTTGTTCTTCAAATTTTTCATTCAAGAGCACCAATATCGCGTCACAAGTCAATTCAGTACGCTGAGGATCAGTCTTTTTTTTTCTTTCCATTGCCGTTAGAATCTTTCCCAGGGTTTCGCCCTTTAGATCTTAAAGCCATTTCAGTACTCATTTCTTCAAAATTCAGAGTATCCTCTTAAAGATAAGTCCAAAAAAGTAACAAGAATCTTCTGGTGTAGGTAAAAATAAGTTAAATAAGGGTGATCATAGGTTAAAAAAGTAAAGGTTATGGAGCGAATCTAAAACAGTGCTCACTCCATGAGCATCTCCTGGTGACTCTGCACCATGCCTCTATTGCCCTGCAAATCATCCCACTGGCTATGATTTTGCCTCATCTCCTGCATGCCCTTTCTATCATCTCTGTTAAACACTATCTTTGACTTAATTCTGATTTCCCCTTCCTCAGCCCTATCACACCAGTCCCCATGCCCCTGCCAAATTATTTCAAACCCTCCCTTACACCTCCATTACACCAGCCTGTTGGGTATTGGACCCCTTTGGGTTCAGATGTAACTCGTCCTTTTTGTACAGGTCGTATCTCTCCCAGAAGAGGCCTCAGTGATCCAGGAATTCGAAGTCCTGCCCCCGACACTAGACTCTCAGCCACGCATTACTATGCCTGATCATGCTATTCTTGCGCTTGGTAGCACATGGCACAGGCAACAATCTTAAGATTACTACTCTAGAGGTCCCACTTTTCAACTTCCTATCCTACTTCCTGAATTCTATCTTCAGGACCTCCTCCCCTTTTCTACCTATGTCCTTGGTACCAACGTGTACCAAGACTTCCAGCTGTTCACCCTCTCACTTCAGAATACTCTACTCCTGCCATATCTCATACCCTGGTACCTGGGAGGCAACACACCACGCAGGTATCTTTATCAGGTTGATATAACCTCCTGTCTGTTCCCCTCATTATGGAATCACCTATGACTACAGCATTCCTCAGCCTCTTCCTTTCACACCACAGAATGAGGCTCAGTGCCAGAGACCTGATTGCCGTGGTCGTCCTCTGTCAGGTCATTCCCTCAACAGCATCTAAAAGGAGATGACGATTACTTAAGGGGATTGCTACAGATGTGTTCTCTGCTATCTGAGATCTTCTCTTCCCTGCCCTGACAGTCACCCACTTGTCTAACTCCTGCAGGCTCGGGGTGACTAACTCCCTGGAGCTCCTGTCTATCTCCTGCTCACTTTCCCTAATAAGCTGTAGGTCATCAACCCGCAGCTCCAAATTTCTAACATGGTCTCTCATGAGCTGCATCTCGGTGCAGTATTCGTCTGTAGTATTCTGCCATCAGAATGACCATGTCTTATTATATTTGAGATCCAACCATATATACTAAGGAGATGGGCACTGCATTTTGTCCACTCTGAGTGCAACTGTGGCATTATTCCTGGTGATTAGCTCAGCCCTCTTTTACCGCCTTCTCTCTTTCTTGGCTTGTAGGACGCTGCAGAATTATTTACCATTATTGTTCCTCACCCCACTGCGTCCATCCTATAGTCACCAGCTAACAGTACCATGATTCTCACTCCGTTCTACCCTCTCTCCAGTACTCCTGTAATAGTCTAATCAGTGGCATTTACAGCAGTCCAACCATTGAGTCTTTCATCTGCTGCTGCTTATTCTCATTGGTCATGATATCTACCTCATTTTTACTTTCTCCACTTTCTTATATAGTGTTATGGCTCCCTGGAAGGCTTTTAGTAGATTAAAATACTGTTTGGAAGAAATTTATATTATTTACAGACACATCACACCATATAAAAGTTGTTACAATCAGAATGTAAGAGCCTCAGTAGATTTATGCAAAGCGTGAAATAAATTGGTATGGGCAAATGTATATCCCTTCCAAGGGAGGCGAGAGAAATTGTACAAGTAAGTAATTGTCGGTAAATGATGAGATCCAGTTAAATATTCATGTCCAGCGAAAGGACGCAAAAATACCAGGTTATATCAAGTGAAAATACAAAGAAACGTAGATGCATTGCCTAGCAAAAGAGAAACTAATGAAAGAAAAAAAAATAGGGCAGCAGTGACCAAATGTCCTGCGCCTCAGTTTTCTGTGAGGTAATTTCAAATATAGCGATGCATTGGAGACGATTCCATATAAACGTGCATCTGCTGGGACTGTTCGTGCAGATTCCCTTGAGGCGAAAGTTACTTTCTGCTGTCGGAAACCAGGAGAACGTAAACAGGAATCTGTGGATCTGCACGTCCATTATTGATTGTCAGGATCCTTTTGCTTGTCCTTAACCTACACGTCTGAGTTCCGAAGGTGGGAGATGGTGGGCTTTAGAATATGTAGTACTGAGGAAACGAGAATCCTGCATACGTTTAGCATGCTGAGACCTCTGACAGGGTATGCAGTAAAGAATGGGGTACAGAGATACCTGCAATATAGTGACACAAGTAAACAAATTAACATGGATTTGTGATTGGGACACCTGATTGCTGAGGTCTCCCTCTGCCAAATTATTGCATCCCAACGTTATCCAAATCAGTGTACCTGTTGTTGACGGCAAGTGTTATATTGGTAATCTGCACTGGCTGTCAGTCCATTTCCCCCTCGCATCTCCTCCCCCTGCCCCCCGAAGGTCATTCAGCTACATTTGCCCTACACCTTGGATGTCACTACCTGACATGCTGTCGATTAAACTCTCAGCCCTCCGAATCATCCAGAGTTAATTTAGTTCCAGATCCAATTCCTTAGCACGGTCTGAACGAAGCTGAGGCTGGATCTATTTCTCACAGTTGCAGTCGCCAGATACACCACAGGTCTCCCTGCCTTCCCACATTCCGCAAGTGCAGCTGTCCACGATCCTCCCTGGTCTCTCACTGGTCCAACAGTGCAATAAGAAAGAAAGCAAGTATCATTAAATGAGAACAGAACACTCTACATCCTTCACCTCTCCTCACCCCAACCTCAATGTGCCAGGGCCTAATGTCCGCACTCTAACACTGGCCCATTGTCTCAAAGGCCTTTCTCACAATAATGTACATGCTCAATACTAATTTGTGTTTAGAATCTTACTGTGAGTAGATGTTTTGTTTTCCTGGGGGTCCACGTATTTCATAACATGAGAAATTGCATATTTTATTTTGCATTGTCAGCTCTTTGAATTTGGTGAAATGTTGTTTACATTGAAATAAATATTTGAATAAATGTATTTCAGTTCCAGCTGTTCATTGCAATCGCGGAAGATGATTGATTAAATACAAAGCGAAGTGTTGGGAATCACATGATGGGAAGCTACAAAAACATATATTGGTAATGTAATTATTATTGTCACGTGTCTCGAGGTAGAGTTTAAAAAAATCCTCAGTCACACAGAACATGTAATGACAACAGTGAATTGAGATAATGCAAGGTAAAACAATAACAAAATTCAGAATAACCCGTGACAGCAGCATCGTAAGGGCAGTGTGTTAGAAAATATAGAGCAGGAACATAACTGATAGAAGTGAAGATGATAAGAGGCATTGATCATGTGGATAGCCTGAGGCTTTTTTTCCAGGGGTCAAACGGTTAACATGAGGGGTCATGGTTTTAAGGTGCTTGACAGTAGGTACAAGTGGAATGTCAGAAGTAAGTTTTTCCACACAGAGAGTGGTTGGTGCATGGAATTATCTGCCAATGATGGTGGTAGAAGCGGGTAAAATAGGGTCGTATAAGAAATTTTTAAATAGGTACATAGAGCTTAGAAAAATAGAGGTCTATGCTTTAGGGTGTCAGTACCTCCAGTTGAAACTTCGTCTGTTTGTGTGTTTTCCCCCTAGCTGTCAGTCTTTGGTTTTGCATTGCCACGTGCTCTTGTTTGTTTTCATGCCCCATATGCTGCTGTCCTCACTCCTGCTCTACTCCAGCCACTGTATTACTGAGTACTCTGCCTCTCACCTGTTTCTCGTTATTAACTGTTTTGCTGCCACTTCTGTCTCATTGTGCTCCACCTATCATCTGCCTCTTTGTTTATTGCTCAGTGTATTTCAGTCCTGTGTTTTCACCTGTTTGTTGCCGGATTGTACCAGTGAATTTTCCTGAGCTTTTCGAGCATTTGTATCTGTACTCTGTCCATCTGAATTTCGACTCTGCCTGTTTCCCAATTCTGGTTTTTGGATTTTTCTGGATGTTTTGATCTCTGCCTGAACTTTGACGCTGACTGGATTTGCACCTCTGGATTTGTTACTCAATTAATATCACTGTGTGCACTTGACTCCTTTTCTTGAATAAAAGAAGAACATTCACAACCCTTCAATCCTTTGGAACCTCTCCTGTCCCCAATGATGATGCAAAGATCATCGCTAGAGGCTCAGCAATCTCCTCGCTTGCCTCCCGCGGTAGCCTGGGATACATCTCATCCGGTCCCAGTGGCTTATCCAACTTGATGCTTTCCAAAAGCTCCAGCACACCCTCTTTCTTAGTATCTATATGGTCTAACTTAGTGGGCCGATGGGCCTGTTTCTGTGCTGTTCTATATTCTGTGTTAAATGTTACCGGAGTACTGCATACTTAGCAGTCCACATCTACTGATTCCTTCCAAATGGAAACTTTCTTCACCTCCATCTCATCAATTATGGTTGTATACTTGCTGCAAAACTGACTTATTATCCATGTTAATCCATGGATACACGAAGATTCAATTTATCTTGACATGCCCAAATTACCACATTTTTAGCTCTCGTTATTCTCAGTACTGGCGCCACCTTAGTGTCTCCACCTGCTACAAACCCACCATCCCAGGAGATTGTCTCATGATACGTCGGTGAATTTTCAGATTCGCAAACATATGTTTCCTCACTAGAGTGACCAATACACTATATAATATCTCTTAGGGTCACACCAGAACAGTAGCTAAATTCTGCAAGCATGATCTACTTTTGGACGCAAATACCTGGAAATAGAATCTGATCAGCAATGGTCTTATCAATGTTTAATGTAATTATGTGTAAATATTCGTCTGGACGTTATCACCTTCCTGTGTCTAAAATTTAAAATAATAAGCATTTATGTCATCATCGCATTAGAGTGGATAGCCTCATGCTTTTCAACATTTCATTCCGTCTCTTACCTCCGTAATAACTTTCCTTAACACTGATATCCTTTTAAGGCCTCCTAAACCAGAAGAAGAGGGCCTTTAAAGATGGTGATAGGTTGGAGCTTAAAAGAGTTCAGAAGGAACTCAGAGTACAGATAAGGGGGGCAAAGGAGCAGTATAGGAGGAAGCTAGAACAAAAGCTGCAGAAAAAAAGCATGAAGGAGGTGTGGGATGGGATGAAGATCATCACCGGATGCGGTGCAAAGTGGGGGGCAAACATAAGTGGAGATGTGGAGAAAGCGAACCAGCTGAACAACTTCTTCAATAGGTTCGACAGCACAATCTCATCCTCACCGCAGAACTCCACACCAGGCTTACTTCCCTCACAGGAAAATAGCCACTCACAGGAGACCTTGCCCACGCCCAGGATTACGGCTGCACAGGTGGAAGGTCAACTGAGGAAGATCTGTACCAGCAAGGCGGCTGGACCGGATGGAATTTCCCCACGATTACTGAGGGCCTGTGCGACTGAGCTGGGAGAACCACTACAGCGCATCTTCAACATGAGCCTGGAGCAGAGAAGAGTACCCAGACAGTGGAAAACATCCTGTATTGTCCCGGTACCGAAGAAACCACAACCAAAGGAGTTGAATGACTTCAGACCTGTTGCCTTGATGTCGCACGTGATGAAGACCATGGAGCGGCTGATAATACAGAATCTGAGGCCACAAACCAGGCACGCCCGGGATCCGCTTCAGTTTGCGTATAAGGAGAAGGTGGGAGTGGAGGATGCTATCACGTATTTGCTGCACAAATCCCTCTCTCACCTAGATGGGGTCAGTGCTGCTGTGAGGATTACATTCCTGGACTTCTCTAGTGCCTTTAACACCATCCAGCCCAAGATCTTAAGGCACAAACTAACGGAGATGGGAGTAGACTCTCACATGGTGGATTGGATAGTGGACTACTTGACAGATAGACCTCAGTATGTGAGGTTGGGAGACTGTAGGTCTGACACGGTGGTCAGCAGCACAGAAGCGCCGCAGGGGACCGTGCTCTCTCCGGTCCTGTTCACCCAGTACACATCAGACTTCCAATATAACTCGGAGTCCTGCCATGTGCAGAAGTTTGCTGATGACACGGCCATAGTGGGGTGTGTCAGGAATGGACAGGAGGAGGAGTATAGGAAACTGATACAGGACTTTGTGATATGGTGCAACTCAAACTACCTGCATCTCAATATCACCAAGACCAAGGAGATGGTGGTGGACTTTAGGAGATCTAGGCCTCATATGGAGCCAGTGATCATTAATGGAGAATGTGTGGAGCAGGTTAAGACCTACAAGTATCTGGGAGTACAGTTAGACGAGAAGCTAGACTGGACTGCCAACACAGATGCCTTGTGCAGGAAGGCACAGAGTCGACTGTACTTCCTTAGAAGGTTGGCGTCATTCAATGTCTGTAGTGAGATGCTGAAGATGTTCTATAGGTCAGTTGTTGAGAGCGCCCTCTTCTTTTTGGTGGCGTGTTGGGGAGGCAGCATTAAGAAGAGGGACGCCTCACGTCTTAATAAGCTGGTAAGGAAGGCGGGCTCTGTCGTGGGCAAAGTACTGGAGAGTTTAACATCGGTAGCTGAGCGAAGGGCGCTGAGTAGGCTACGGTCAATTATGGAAAACCCTGAACATCCTCTACATAGCACCATCCAGAGACAGAGAAGCAGTTTCAACGACAGGTTGCTATCGATGCAATGCTCCTCAGACAGGATGAAGAGGTCAATACTCCCCAATGCCATTAGGCTTTACAATTCAACCGCCAGGAGTAAGATATGTTAAAGTGCCGGGGTTGATTGTATTTAATGCATTTAAGTAAACTACTTAAGAACTTTTTAAAAGCTATTATTAATGCTTTTTGAGAGAGTGATTTAGATGCATATCATATTTTTACTGAGTTAAGTATTGTATGTAATTAGTTTTGCTACAACAAGTGTATGGGACATTGGAAAAAAATGTTGAATTTCCCCATGGGGATGAATAAAGTATCTATCTATCTATCTATCTATCTAAACTGAATGCTTTCGGAAATAAAAGAACTCACCCGACTGGGTTCGGAAATAGGGTTGATATTAATTGGGAACTTTAGATCCGACTTCAAAAATAGTTGACCAGAATGATGCTCTGCCTGACGCTTAGTATCCCTCTATATAAAGGGTTAACTGAATGTGTTTATCATGAATCATAAGCTGCGTATAACGGTTTCGTCATAGTGTACCAAGGGACTTCGCGGCTCTAGTTATAAAATGCTGTTTTAGTCAGTCATCATAGTGTCCGTGAGAGGAGACGCTGGATCACAGGCAGTGATCAGCGTTCTTACAGAAACTGCGACGAGAGGGAGTAGTTTGGAACAGTCAAGAAGAATGGCTAGAGTTATGGGAACCGAAGTGCGGAATGTTACCGAAATAGATTGGAATTTGGAAACACTACTTTCAGGAATGGATAGAAATGTCTTCTATGCGGCTGAATATATTTTCGCAAATCATCATTGGCTGTCGTTGAATTTCCGGATCTACTTTGCCCTGCTGACCATTCAACCAGTCTACTACCCCACCCTTGCGTTTGTTGCTATTCCGGGTAAGACATTCTGTTCAATTTCAAGCCTTGTTTAACTTTAATCATTTTCTTGTTGAATGTTCTCCCATCATCGGAGATGATGTCATTCCCGATACATCATCGGAAGATGCTGAATGTACTTTAAAGTTTGTTTTCTCATCGCTGTTGGGTTGTTCCTGTACGCTGCTGTGAGAACTGTAAACTGCGAACGTTGTTGTGTTGCCATCAATGCTGAGTACCAAGAACGTTGTAACTTATCTTTAGTGACCACATCTTAACAGAGGCAACCTCAATCTGCCTGGATATATCGTTCATCTCACTGACCTTGAAGCCAGTGCGAACTCTGCAGTTTCTCAATTTCCAATCAATTCGATTGCAATCAATAAAATCTTATTGTTTGACTCGCCTTATGTGTGAAGTTGGAAGTGCACAATTCAGTAGTAAGCCTAACCCCACTCAACTGAACACGGGAGGCAGGACATAGCGAGCAAGCACCGGGTGCTTTATTTGGGTATCTCTCCATTACAATTGAGTAAGAGTAAAACAGAGAAATTACGGTCAGTATTTAATACGGCAAACCTACGAGGACTAAGGCACACATTCATAAGCGATTAGGAATATATAAAGCTGGACTAACACACAAAATGTACACAGTTATACAGAGCATGAGGAAGCAAAGTATAAAGAATGCGAGAAGATGGGAATCATTCATTAAATTTCCAAGGCTGGTCGAGCATTCCGCTGATAATTGGAATAAACTTTTTACTGCCCAACTGCCAGGTACTGAGGCGCGTTAAACGTTCGCTGCGTATGTAAATTGCTACTCTCAAAACTTGGCGTGATCACTTGTGTTTTTACAAGGGATTCCTTATTTGGTGCTGGACTATTACGCAAGAGTTGTGTAATATATGTAAAGGGTAAAGTATTTCTGAACTTTGCTGGGTGAGCAATGTCTACAGTACGCTGATTGTTGTCGTTTCCCTAGCGGTTCTGCCAAACTGAGAGGAAAATTGAAGGGAGTGTGCTCCCATGTACCCTGTACTATTGATGGGCCACGTTTCTTTCTGTCCGATTTCCCGTTGTCTTGCTCTGCTACTGCTTACCATGTCGCTGCCTGCGCTATAGCTGCTGCAGCCTCTTTTGCAAGATGCACGTGTTACAAAGTAGACTCCAGCCGAGCTTTGTCTATTTTAGTAAAAATTTCCCTCTGCAAATGGAGCACGCGGTGATGCAGCATTTGCCTTCGCCACCATTCCTACTGCTGCTGCACCATCTGAATACCTACACGATCGCAATGATCTGCAATGAAAACTGATTCCGACGCTCTGTCTCGGGAGTTTTGTCCTTCTGTGATGCTGTGTGTTTTGTGTACCTCTCGTCCATAAATCTTGTTCTCCACTGCCAGCGATTGTCCGTATGTTGTCCGGCCAACAACATTCTCCACTTTTAATTCTACTACTCTCTTTGCGCGTGAAGCAGAAAGTACACAATTGGGCACTAGCCCAGACATAACTCACCTGAATACACGAGTGAGCATATATCTTCAAAGCTCTGGCCACTTTATCGGGGCAGCAAGCTCATTACAGTTGACACATAAAATGCTGGTGGAACTCGGCAGGCCAGGCAGCGTTTCCCCCAGCGTCTTGTGTCTGTTGCTGGAATTTCTAGCATCTGCAGATTTTCTTTTTTCGTGTCATTAAAATTGAGTTGGAGTGAAACTGAGAAGGAACCAGAAGAAATCCGTAAATACTTAATCCAACCAAATAATGGCGATTTCCCTCCGAGGTTGGGTGGGACTACAAATAGAGTTCCCGGGTTAACGGGGAATGGTGAAAGGTTTAAGAGGAACACGAGGGAAAACGTCCTCACTACGAGGGTCGTGAGTGCCTGGAACGAGCTACCAGCACACGCGCTGCATGTGAACTCGATTTCAACATTTAAGAGAAGTTTGGCGAGGTTTATGGATGCTCGGGGTATAGAGAGCTAAGTTCCCGTGTGTGTTCTAATGACTTCCCCTTAGGAAAAGAACAACCAATTTCTAAATCTTGCAGATGTTACAAGAGCTTCAGGATTGTAACCACCAGGTTTAGTAACAGGAACTGCCCCTCAGCCATCAGGATTTTGAACAACGATTTTGAGAGATTTTAAACCTCACTCAAGTTCACTTACCCCATCTTTGAAATGTTCCCAGAACAAATGGATTCATTTCCAAGGAATCTTTATCTCATACTCTCGAAATTGTTGAGTATGACCACAAGAAACTGCATCTCGGGTTTTATGCGGTAACATATCTGTACTTTCATAACAGCATTAACTTTCTACTTTGAGTGCAAGGACGTCGTTGTAAAACCCCTCCACTAGCCAGCCTAGCTCATTTCTGTACGCATCCTTGTGGCGAACTGAGGTTATACTAACAGCTGTGTTGTCTACGGCGAATTTATGGATGGTGTCTGGCCTGCCCTTTTATACAAATATGAATGTGGAGAGATATTCATGGTTTGTGGAATGAGCTTCCTGTAGAAGTAGTAGAGGCCAGTTCAGTTGTGTCATTTAAGGTAAGATTGGATAGGTATATGGACAGGAAAGGAGTGGAGGGTTATGGGCTGAGTGCGGGTAGGTGGGACTAGGTGAGATTAAGAGTTCGGCACAGACTAGGGGGGCCGGAATGGCCTGTTTCCGTGCTGTGATTGTTATATGGTTATATGGTTTAAATACAGTACACCTCCTTGTTCAACAGCGAGACGAACTGTTCCTGCGTATTTGCAATATCTGTGGTCTCCGTGTCAGGAGGTCAAGGGTCCAGCTGCAGAAAGTGATTCAGAAGCCCAGATTTTAAAGGATGTTGATTGATACTGAGGGGTGATTAGTGTTTATAGCTGACTTGTGATTGATGAATAGCAGCCTGGCGTATGTTTTGCTGCTTTTTAATATTCTCGAGAACAGAACGGAGTTACACTGGGATCGTCTTCTCGGTAGACGGGTTGTGGCAGTGGAGAAATTGCAGCTGATCCGGGTATTGCTCAGACAGCAGTTAGTACTATCCAGGAATAAACTGTGAAAACACTTCATCGAAGAAGATGCGCATGCTCCCGGGCGATAGTCATTCAGAAATCTCACCCTGTTATCCTTAGACACGAGTATGATTACTACGGTTTTGAAAGAGCTAGAATCTTCAGAACACCGCGATCAGACTGAAGCTGTAGCTGATCAGTTGGTTAGCTGGTGTCTGAAGTACTGAATGAGTTTACCCATCTTGAAGGACGTACTGACATCGGTCTCCGAGCCAGTGATCACAGGGATGTCTGATTCTGTCCGGATTCTACAAGTGCGCTGTTATTCTCCCTTTCAGTGCGAGCATAAAAGGCGGTGAGATCATTCGGAGATTTGCATAAATGCTATTTATGCTTTCCGATCTCGCTACAAAGAGCATGAGCATCGAACCAAGGATGAATTGTTTTTGTTTCTTAGAGGAGAATATCATAGACTCATATATCACTTATATTTCACCACATCCTGTCAACTCGGTTCTCAATTGCTGAATCAGATGGATGTCTGTTAACCGCTTTCTCAATATTCACTTTTGCGACGTTCTTATCAGATATCAATAACCTGCTGTGAAATTAATTACTTCTTTCCCGTCTGCTGTCATGAAGAATGTTTAATTTACATGCCGTCCATATGCACCCTTCTGCTTGTAAATTCTCCCCGAAGTTGAGAACAGGTTGTGTGGCAACAAGTACTCCAATTTGCTTCAGTATTTCCTCGCTACGGAATTAATTGGAGTATTTTTGTGCTCGTGACAGGACATTCATGACATTTAGGTGTCATATTCAGAAACTTATGAAATTACATTCTTCCTTCAATGCCTTGGAAATTCGCCGTGTGTTATCACCGATGGAAATCAGAAAGGTTTATTAGACCATAAGACCTTGAGACATAGAAGCAGAATTAGGCCATCGAGATCACTTCATCAGTCGATCATGTCTGATTTATTGCCTCTTAATCCAATTTTACCTTCGTTCATAAACATTGGTGTCTTGATTAATCAAGGAAGTATTCACTTTCTCTTGAAATAAAACCAATGACGTGGCCTCCACGTCATTTCGTGCAATAAATTCCATGGATTCACTATAATCTGGCTGAAGAAACTCTAAATATACGTCCTTCTATTCTGAGACTGAGGCCTCCGGTCGGGGTCTCCTCCACTCTAGTGTACGTCCTCTAAACATCCACTCCATCTATGCATTTCAATAATCGATATGTTTCAATGAGATGCCATCATTCTTCCAAATTCCAGCGAGACCAGCCCCAGCGTCACTACAGGCTCTTCATATGTTAACCTTTCATTCCTGGAATAATTTTGTGATTCTTCTCCGGATCTTCTCCATACCAGTAAATGTTTCTTCTTTAACGGACACAGAACTGCTCATAATACTCCGCGCGGTCTGACCGATGCCTTTTAAAACGTCACATTACATCCTTGTTGTTATATTCCAGTCCTCTGGAAATGGACGCTAACACTGCATTTGCCTTGCTTACCGCGGGCTTAACCTGCAAGTAAACCTTCAGTGATTCCAAGTCTCTTTACATCTCTGATTTTTGAATTTTCTGCCTGTTTAGAAGTGGACCATAGATTGATTCCTTCTGCAAAACTGCATGACCATAAATTCCCCTACACAGTACTCCATTTGCCATTTATTTGCCCATTCTCAGAATCTGTCCAAGTCCTCCAGCATACTCTCTGGGTCCTCAAAGTACCTTCACCCACCTTCATTCGTTCGTTAAGGTAGCCATAAATAAATCAATTCTGTCGTCCAAAACTTTGATAGATAACGTGAAAAATAGCGGTCCTAACCCTGACCCATGCAAAGCAGCATTAGTCCCCGCAGCCAAACAGAAAATGTCTCCTTAATTCCCAATATTTACCTCTTGCCATTCCGCCAATTTTACTGCTTGCTTTTTTTCCGTCGATGTCAAAGATTTGCGCACTGACATTCTAATCTCTATAAAAGTTTACTCTTTGCAATAGAATATCATTTCGTACACCTTATCGGAATTTTCACGTTTTGTTATCATGGGAACATTTTACAATTCAGTAACAATTGCACCATTGATTCGAATATTCCTCTGCACAAAATTAGCCACCTGGCCCTTGGAAACTGCCTGCCTGTATATTGAGAACAGTGAATTTCCACCTCAAATGTATTTTTCTGTGTTGTTTTCTATTCGTATACTACCAGAGTGAACTGAAAAGTGTTTGGCTTTGTTTAATGTGAACAAATGCTCGGAACATTTCAGGGTTCCAAGGTAGAGATTACAAGCAGTTGCGAGCCTCTGGTCCGTTAAATTTCACTTCATTTCAGAGTTAAATGGCACGTTTATGCAAAAGGGAGGTTCTCAATACATCTGTTGGAGCAATCTCTGTCCTTTTATCTGGGCTCAACTTCAGTGTCTTTTCATGCAGAAACTCTCCCATCCCGACAGTGGTCCAGTGCACCGCCATTGTATCTTTCTGTGAAAAATATTATTTTGATGGGCAATGAAAGCAAACCTGTCTTGTGTAGCTGGATCCTGGACTTCCTGTCAGATCGCCGGCAGGTGGTAAAAGTGGGCTCGCTCAGCTCGGCCCCTCTTATCCCCAATACAGTTGCCTCCTCCATTACTCGCTGTCTACCCATGACTGTGACGCCACCCACAGCTCCAATCTGCTAATAGATTTGGCTGATGACACTACACTGGTTGGCCTAATCTGAAATAATAATGAGGCAGCCTACAGAGAAGAAGTCAGCTCTCTGACACAGTCATGTCAAGAAGAAACCTCTCCCACAACATCGCAAAAACAAACGAGCTGGTTGGGGACTGCAGGAGGAATGAAGATAGGCCAACCCCTATTGACATCAATTGATCTGGGGTAGTGAGGGCGAACAGCTTTAAGTTCCTCGGCATAAACATCACCGAGGATCTCACATGGTCTGTACATCCTGGCTGTGGCAGTGAAAAAAGGCACACCAGCGCCTTTTTCACCTTGCTCGGTTGAAGAATTCTGATGTGGGCCCCCAAATCGTAAGAACTTTCTATGGGGCACAATTGAGAGTATCCTGACTGGCTGCATCACTGCCTACTATGGGAACTGTAGTTCCCGCAATTGCAGGACATCTACAAAGACAGGTGTGTAAAAAGGGCCCGAAAGTTCTTTGGAGACCCGAACACAAGCTGTTCCAACTTCTATCATCCAGGAAACAATACCGTACCAGAAAAGCCAGGACCAGCAGGCTCCAGGACAGCTTCTTCCAGCAGGCCATCAGACTGCTTAACTTATGCTGACACAACTGTATTTCTATGTCATATCGACAATCCTGTTCCACATACTATTTATTATTAATTACTATAAATTGCACATTGCACATTTAGATGGAGATGTAACGTAAAGATTTTTACTCCTCATGTATATGAAGAATGTAAGTAATAGAATTAATTCAGTTCAATTCTAATACTCTAGGTGCTGTCAAATGAATTATCTACACTGTAGCATTATGATCCGACAATCCGATATATTTTACTTCCTTTACTAATACAGAATCTAAGTCATTTGGAATTAGTTGTCAAAGTGATAACATAGATCACGAGTTTTGAGGCTCAGTAGTGATTGCTGGCAAAAGGCACAACATGAGACAGGTCTGTTTACTCCACCTCTTTTCGTTCATTCGAATAACCAATTCTCAATTCACGTCGGTACCTTGCTGCCAATTCTACGAGCTCCTGATTGTTGACCAATATCACGTAAAAGGCTTACCGAAAGTTTTCTGAGAATTTCAACACCACCACAAATACACTGGGATCCATTTGACAAGCCATATCCTACCGAAGTTCAATTGGTGATTCAAACAAAAATGTATTTTCCTAATTAAATTCTGCTCAATTCCATTTGTCAGTAGTTACATTTTACATTATTGTGGCCGTTTTATCATTTCCAGTACTGACGTCTGGCTAGCAAGTCCTGATGAAGGGTCTAGGTCCGAAACGTCAACTGTTTTCCATACATGATACCTGACCTGCTGATTTCCTCCGGTATTTTGTGTGTGTTAACAATTTCGTTGTTTGAGTAACCCGTCAGTTACTTCCATTGTTTGAGAAACACAGAAACCTACAGCACAATACAGGCCCTTCTGCGCACAATGCTGTGCTGAACATGTCCTCACCTGAGAAATTACCTAGGGTTACGCATAGCCCTCTATTTTTCTAAGCTCCATGTACCTGTCCAGGAGTCTCCTAAAAGACCCTATCGTATCCGCCTCCAACACCATTGCAGGCAGCCCATTCCATGCATTCACCACTCTCTGCATAAATAATTACCCCTGACATCGCCTCTGTACCTACACCCTATCCTAGTTATATGTAGGGGATGCGTTCCTCGCAGTCGACGCATGATGTGAAATCGCATAATGTTGTTTCTCCAACCCGAGTGTGGCAGGATAAAGCAGGATCTCCCAGTTGCCACAGATTTTAATTCCACTTCCCATTCCCATTATGATACATCTATCCATGGCCTCCTATACTGTCAAGATGAAGCCACACTCAGGTTGGAGGAACAACATCTTATATTCCGTCTAGGTAGCCTCCAACCTGATGGCATGAACATTCATTTCTCTAACTCCCGTTAATGCCCCTCCTCCCCTTCCTACCCCACCCCTGATTTATTTATCCCCCCCCCCCACTTTTTATCCCTCTCTACCCATCACTCTTTGCCTGTTCGCCATCTCCCTCGGGTGCTCCCCTGCCCCTTTCTTTCTCCCTAGGCCTCCCATTTATGATCCTTTCCCTTCTCCAGCTCTGTATCCCTTTTGCCAATCACGTTTCCAGCTCTTAGCTTCACCCCACCCCCTCCTGTCTTCTATCATTTCGGATTTCCCCCTCCCCTCCTACTTTCAAATCTCTTACTATCTTTTCTTTTAGTTAGTCCTGAAGAAGGGTCTGGGCCCGAAACGTCGACAGAGCTTCTTCCTATAGATGCTGCCTGGCCTGCTGCGTTCCACCAGCATTTTGTGTGTGTTATTTGATAATGAATCTATTTTAAGCTTTGAACGTTGCCTGAGTTCCGCCAGCATTTTATTTGTTTTGCTCAAGATTTATAGCATCTTTACTACCTCATGTGTTTATGGATATCGATTTGCAAAGGTTTTGATTGAGATAGACATTTCATGAAATTCTGTTTTTTTCCGAGACTTATCTACCGGAAGATTGACGAGGAATTGAGCAAAGTTCATGTCGAATACACACAAGCAGTAACGCGCGGACCTTCAAAAAACATTATTTTTCAGCGAATGTCCGAACATTTAGAATGGTCTCAAATATGATTTATTTTACGTGTTCTTATTTTCTCTACACACAGCCAATCTGCTGACGATCGTGATCCTAGCTCGGCGAAAGTGCGGTGTTTCAAGTTGTGTCTCTTTATACCTTTTGGCCATGGCCGCAGCTGACCTACACGTCATTTTCTTCGATCTGATACTCAACCAAATTCCGATTCTGTATAGGACGCAGTTTGCTTTCATGTATTCCATCCCTCTGTGTAATATTCACGCCGTTCTGCTTTATGCATCTACCGACTGTTCGGTTTGGTTCACCGTCGCTTTCACATTCGATCGAAGTGTGGCTATCGGTTACACGAAACTGAAAACCAAATACTGCACTGCGAGAGCGGCGGCCGTGGTTTTGGCAGCAGTGACTGTGTTGAGCTGTCTGAAGAATATTTTCTGGTATTTTATGCTGACGGGCCAATATCTTCTTCTGCAAGACCCTTGGTTCTGTCGTGAAAGGGAGGGAGTGCTGGATTCAGCGACCTGGGGAGCAATTGAGTTCCTTTATTATCTCCTCACGCCAGTGGTCCCATTCGTGCTGGTTCTGCTGCTCAATGCTTCAACAATCAAACACGTTTTAGCAGCCAGCGCTGCCCGCAAGAGGCTCAAGATTATGAGATGTGGCGAGTGTCCTAAAGACCCAGAGATGGAGAGTCGAAGGAAATCCCTCATTTTCCTGCTGGTCATCTCGGGTAATTTCATATTCTTGTGGGCGCTGTATACAGTGTATTATATTTGGTACAGATTATATGTTTTGAATTTGGTGTCTACAAATCTACCCACTTTCCTGCAAGAACTGGGCTTGATGCTGAAGCTCCTGAGCTGCTGCACAAATACTTTTCTTTACGCCATGATCCAGAGAAAGTTCAGAGATCAGCTGAAAGCTCATCTGAAATCGCCGATGGCACTGATTGCAAAGTGCATCCAGAGTAAAAGAAGCTGAGGAAATTTTGAGGATTTGTCTCGTGACCTATATGACCGTCGTAGTTCATAAACAGGGTGCGAAAATGTTTTTGTAGTGAGGCTCCGTGCGATCGCTGTGCCCTTTGTTCCATCGCGCTCTCTGCTCCGCCGCAACTACATGTTTTCATTGCAACCCCGATTTAATGAGATTAGGGCCGATTTTCACTTCAATTCCGTGGGTGACCTCAAAGTATTTTAACAACTTAAACACGCTCCTCTATCCGGTGCGCCAATTAGTGCATATATGTGTAGAATAAAACGTAATATAACATGCTTATACAAATAAAGATTTTCAACAGAGCTTCTCAGAACTATGTGCTCTCACAAGGATATACAGCTGTTACGTACCCGTGGGTATCCCGTGCCTGTTACGTGACCATGATGTAATTGAAGCTATGCTGGACATGAGCTAATGGTCTTGTGATTGTGGAGTGACGTCATTTTCCCGCCAGTGAGAGGTCATGTGATAGTTTTTTCAACCGGGTATAAAAGGAGAACCTCTCCCTGTGAGGTGGGGCAGTTCGTGGCTGAATTCGCCACTGATTCCATGATGCTGTGTATTTCGATGTTATGACGCAGTTATATTTTAAAGTGGAGTTTTACTTTCTGCCTTAAGCCAAAGGTTATTGCCGGCAGTTTTGCTACAATACTGCCAGTAAAATCAAGTCGGAGAGTGAAGATTCGTTGAAGTTTGGGAAGCTAAAAGATTGAAGAAAGTTGATTTAGGCTGTGAAGCAGGTTTGACCTTTATTTAATAATCGCATGAGGTATTAGTAACCTCTGTCCACGTTACCTCCTGTTTTGCCAAAAAAAAAGCAAGAGAGTTGGATGCAGGGTTTTGCCAAGCGAAGGTCAGTGTCTTTAAGCCGTTTTATTTTCTTCAATCGTGAATCCCTCGGCAAAGCATACTTCGTTTGGGATCAGCAGTAATGTCGTGAAAGAGGATTTAAATCAAGGAAAGTCTCTCCTTTAACTGACTGTAAATCATTTAGGACTCTTTGCAATACTATTTTAAAGATCTGAGTTTGCATTTCTCACTTTAAGGACTGTTCGAGCTGTCGTATTGCAGCTGACTTCCGGTTAAGTTAGTCGTTTGTTTACTTATGGGTTTTTTTTTAGCAGTGTTTAGAAAATGTTTTATTTGTGACAAAAAACCCGTCTCAGTTATATATTCATTGTTGCTGGACCGTAACACAGCAAATTACTATTGAAATAATAAACACGTGCTGGCTCAGAAATTTAAAAACAAACACACCTTAAATCACAGACATGAAAGAGCTGATAGTAATTTGTCTCAAATGCCTGGAAAAGCAAAACAAATATATCTAACAACTGATGCAGAAAAATCACTTTCTCAGAATCCAGAATCTCAGATCCATAAAGAGATGGAAATTAACACAACAGACTAGTCCATAACAAAGATTCAAAGTACATTTATTGTCAAAGCATGTGCAGGTGTACTTAACAGGATTCTGAGATTTGTCATCCTGCACACAGCCAAAGGAAAGAAACAGCATGGAAACATCAAAAACCCACCGCGTTTTTTAAAAAAAACCTAAATCATACAAACAGGAAAAAGCGAGTGAACAACACGTAGAATATCAAAAATCAGACCCGGAGTACACTACAGGACTACTCAATCTAGTTCATTCAGTTCACCGCCGCACCACCAGCCGACTGCGGATCTCAAAGACATTCTTCGACGAAGTGCCCGATCAAATTGCTCAAAAACAGTAAAAAAAAAGAACAACCTGTGTCTGCAAGCACATAAACTTCTTAGTCCCCCAAAACATGTCCCCAGCAATGAGTCTACAAGATCAGACCTTGCAAGGTGGAACCCAAGACTTCTGCACTTTCCTTGGACAGCAGCTAGGAAAACAAAATAAAAACTTAATGATAAAAAGATGAACATCACACCATTATCCAAACTTACAGAATGAAAATTGTATAAAGCATCTCATATCTTGTCAGAATAATCTTCAGCTACAGGATTGCAGGTGACAAGGGTTTTCAACATAAGTCCGTCAGAAACCCTTTGAGAGCTGTGACATCAATGACAATCTCTGTAGACAAGTGGTCTTATCCACCGAATTTATCGAGATTATTGAATAACTCGGCACATAAAGACCAGGAAATGCTTTAGAATTGCTTAATGTCACTGAACCACAAAAACAAAGAAACACCCTCAGATTAAGTCAGAACTTTAATCACAGAAATGTCTTCAAATCTTTCAGCAATGCCTGGAAATGAATTATTGCAGCAGAGTACAGGAAAAAATCTCAGGATGACAGAACACTCCAAAGCAGCTTTGCAAACTAGGCACGTTAATCCAGTCCACTTTACAGAATGCAAAATAAAATAATCCCAAAACTCAGATTCAGGAATACTTAAATTGTTTTCTATCATCAGGATATTGAAACATCTAGCATCCTCGAAACTCTCTTAATAATTCAAAGCTCTCTGTCATCTCGAATTATCCCATGAGCTTACACCAATGAACTACTTCAAAATATCAGACCAACAGAAATTAAAGAAACGTAGCTGCTCAGCTACTGAGGTCTCGTCCACTTATAATACGGGTGGAAATGGGAAACAGGAAAGGAACAATCTCTCATTGATCATGTTCTATAACCTCCCCATGGGAACAAAGACATTGAGAGGCACGACGTGAGGAAGAATTTGGAATGGAATATAACCCTCACCGAGGCTCGTATGGAAATGGCTCAGCAGCCGGCTCTGCTAACAGCCACAAGACACCGTGCTAGGGTCAGTATGTTTTAAGGTTCAGCCAAACAGGAATGCCATGATGTTCTGAGTAATGAAACCTCGATTTAAGTGAATGCTGTGTAAATACTACCCATACACCATTATCAGTCGGCAAGAATTAACAGCCTACATAGCATAAAGTTATAAAGAATGTATACTTACAAATATTCAGCTTTATCGTACAGTTAGGAGGAAAAATAAAAGGGAAAAAAAGACAGATTACAGTTAACTCAATCCAAATGTGCATCTCACCTTGAAGTTGCTCCTTTTTACTCACGCGTAGTCGCAAGGACGTGGCTGGCGACGAACCCAGGTGCAAGACATAGGCACGGAGGCAGAGTTGTTAGGCGTTAGCACCACTGCAAATGGAGAGCCTGTATCTCGGAGAGTCTTTATACAGAGACAAGGTTCACGTGGAGAATCCAGGAGACGATGCAGAACTTAGAACTGAGAGTCCTAACTAACCATGAAACGAGGTTACTCATACAAGAGTTGACCAACGAACTGGCAGCTCCTTGTTGTGACTCCAGGGTTTTTATCCTACATTCACTGATGGAAAGAAGGTGTGTGTAGTTAGTGGAACTGGAAATGATTGGGAATTAGATGAGGGGATTGAGGCCCAATTACTGAGGTAATAGCCAGGTGGGACATGACCAGACGGGACCGTGACATTACCACCCTACACACACACACACACACACACACACACACACACACACACACACACACACACACACACACACACACACACACACACACACACACACACACACACACACACACACACACACACACACACACACCAGGAGCCTTCAGGAGATACTCCAGGCTTGTCTGGATGGTCCCGATGAAAGTCCTGGATGAGGGAAGGGTCCCAGATGAAGGAGCGGGGAACCCAGGAATGCTCTTCTGGACCGTACCCTTCCCAGCCTACCAGGTATTGGAAACCCCTGCCCCGACGGTGCACAGTTGTCGGAAGGTGTATGCCGGATGGTTTTCGATGATACGGACAGGTGGTGGAGTCTCAGCTGGGGGACATGAGGGGCTGGTGTACAGTGGGTCACCTGAGCCAGCTGTTTTCCATCCAGGGCCCGGGCCTCAAGGGGAGTAGTTAGTGGCTCTCGAGGTCTTCCAGCTTGGGAGGCCATGTCTTCGTCCAGCAGATTGCTCTCAGCACCGGAATCCACCAAGCGGATAGGGACAGAGACTGTCATTGATAATTCACCGCAGCCGGGATCTGCATCCGAGTCTGGGGGGCTGAAGGGAGTATTGTTCGGCTCACTAGGGCCCCCTTTTTCACTGGTGAGCCCTCCCTTTTTGGCCGCTGAGGGCAGGTATCCCAGAAGTGTCCTGGCTGGCCACAATAGAAACAATCCCCAGTTCTCCACCAACAAAGTCGTTCAGCCAAGGTGAGCCAGTTCCGTCCCAGCTGCATCAGTTCTTCCTCCAGGGTGGTGGGGACAGTCGGAGCAGGAGCTACACTTGGAGTGGCTGGGGAAGGGAGGCTGGCTGGGACTGATAAGGTGGACCGTGGGCTTCCCCGAGGAGCGGGGCGACTGGTTCTTTCACTCAGCCGCTCTTGAAGACGATTATCTAATCTAGTGGCTAGCGAGATCAGAGAGTCCAGATAGTCCATGTCGTCCCCCGCTGCCAATTCATCCTTTATCTTGTCCTATCAAAACACCTCTCGTAGGGCCTCATCGTTTCACCCTGAGTCTGTGGCTAAGGTACGGAACTCAATGGAATACGTTGCTCGTAGCAGCCCCATGATGTACGCAATCTTGGATTTATCAGAGGTGTAGGTACGTGGCTGTAGCTCCAGGACCCGGGAGCACTTTAACAGGAAGGCCCGGCACCTCCCTAGGTCCCCAGCATATGGTTCAGGCTCGGGGACGTCTGGCTCTTGAGCAGACTGTGTTGCTGATCCCAGGGGTGACGCCATCCCGAGCAGTGCAGCTTGGGTAATCGGGATTCTTGGAGGGGACGAAGGGAAGTGGAAACTCGGTCCACCTGCTCACTGAACTTCCATACATTCGTGGACAGCGTCCGAAGGTTTTCCGTGTCGTCCCTAAGAAGTTGGTAATGGGCACCCAGAAGGTAGCCCTGACAGGTGAGGGTCTGTTGTACGGGATCTGTGTCTGCTGGGTTCATTATGGCCATTTCATTCTGTTGCAAAGACGTGGCTGGGGATGAACCCTGATGCAGGACACCAGCACTGAGGCAGAGCCGTTAGACGTTAGCACCACTGCGAATGGAGGGCTGGTATCTAGGAGAGTCTTTATACAGTACAGAGACAAGGTTCACGTGGAGAATCCAGGAGACGATGTGGAACTTAAAACTGAGAATCCTAAATAACCATGAAACGAGGTTACTCATACAACAGTTGACCAACGAACTGGCAGTTCCTTGTTGTGATTACAGGGTTTTTATCCTGCATTACTGATGGGAAGCAGGCGTGCATAGTTAGTGGAACTAGGAATGACTGAGAATTAGACGAGGGGATTGAAGCCCAATTACTGAGTAATAACCAGGTGGGACATTGCCAGATGGGACCATGACACACGCTGGATCCACCATCTGTGTGAACGCAAACAGCACCTTCTAAACGTTTCTCAAAATCCACTTGGAATAAACGGGCGCTCTTTTGGGAGGTGTGGCCTTCATTCTTGTAGCCATTCATCTGCACAAAACACTTTGTGCAAGTGGGCTGCTCCTTCTCACGGCACCCTCAACCACCTCCCCTCCCATCCCCTCCGCAGATCCCACCAAAAACTCCCGCGAAAATCCTGTCCGTTACAGATCTCACTCCACCCAGTTCTCTCTAGATCCTTTCCCCAATTCTGCCATCCTAATTGGCTGCCGCAGCATTCATAAATTGAACATCATAGCTCCTTATCTTTTCACTGGTTCAGAAGCTGTATGTTGTTTTGACTTTCATTAGTCGGGGGACTGAGTTCAAGAGCAACGAGGGAATGCTGCAACGTTATAAAATTACGGTTAGACCACACTTGGAGTATTGTTCAGACCTGACCATCTCATTGTAAGAATGGCGTTGAAAGTTTAGAAAGGGTGCAGTGGAGGTATACATTAGTGGGAGGGGAGATGATGAAAAGTTCTGAGGGAGAGGATTACTGACCACCTGGAAAAGCATGGACTGATCAGAAATAACAGATAGGACTTTGTCAGGTTTAAGATTTTCCCTGCACAGTCAAATAGATCATTTGGTGAAGGCAATAAAGTATTGATCATGTCACTGCATCCTGCACCAAAGCAGTATGATCCATCTTGCATGTTGCATAAAATCATTGCTTCAAAATAATTGGCAGTGGATCCAGGTTTTTGTGATTGGATGCTGGTCATCAGTGATATTACATGCACACTTAAATCATTTGAAATGATTTGGGTGTGGATGTAGGGGATCACATCAGTGAATTTGGAAATATCGTGAAGGATGTTGGAGTTGTTGATTACGGCATAGAGGATGCTCCTGAGTTACAGCCTGATTATCGGGGAAGTGGAATGAGAAATGGGTGATATGTTTTATTCATTACGAAGATGTCACTTTGCATTTTGGAATATTAAAGAGGCTGGAACAGATAGTAAGGTTTTAGGAAATTGGAGGAAGGATGAGGACAATGCGTGCAAGTGTAAAGGTTCTTGGAGGTGGTTGCTCAGGTAGACACATTGTTAAAATATCCAGTCGGTTGTTAAGTATTAGAACAAAATGGTTGTGCACTAAATTTATCAATGTAATGTCCTGGTTAAGATTTCTACTGTTATGCGTAGGTATTGCATTTCAGCATTTTTCTGCAAAAGCAGTGTTTCTTGCTGGTGAAATGTTTAGGTTTCGGCTAATGAAAAGATGCCAAGGTGTTCGACTTAGGAATGTTCTGTCAGCTGATCAGGATGGTGGGATCTGCAGAATGTTCTAGATGGGCTGGGTCGTATAGAGATTTGTGATTGACTGTAGTCTGGTTTGGGGTCTTTTGGCTGGAGCTGCATAGAGGGGGAGATTCCGCAGAATTCCGTGGGAAGGAGTGTACTCTTTGCAAGAATTGTTTTGTGTAGATGATGGGCTCAAAGGAGAAGGGCCAATACTCTTAAGAGAGAGCCAGTTTGTCTGAGATGGTCTTCCAAAGAAATTTGGAATGTGGTGGGTGCTTCCAGGCAGACCACAGGTTCGGCGCCGAGAGGAATGGTTCTACCAGCTTTGGAAGAGATGAGCTCCAACAGTTATGTGCACTTTTAGACTGGTCTAACTGTAATGGGCCTCTTAACTTTTGTTTCTTCTTTCTTTTAAAAACCGTTTGATGAAGTTGAAATGTGTAAATATTCCTCCTTTATAATTTCATTCAGTGTACGGTCTTTTATTTATTGACGCCTGATTACCTACATTTGTTTATGGGCAGAATTTACATTGCATTCGTTCAAATCGAGGTTTCATTCACGACATTCCTGTTTGGTTGAACTCCAAATCATACCTACTATAGGCCTATACTGTTTACGAAAGGTGGCCTTCTCTCCATTGAGTCATGTGGCTGATAGAATTAGCAGTGTTTGTCTCCAAGCCCGGAGAGAAGGTTACATAAAGGAATGGTCTTAATAAAGATGAGGTTTCGAGATACTTGGAGACGAATGACAAAATGATGGTCAGAGCTGACCTATGTTTCTGATCACCATGTTGCAAAAATACATCATAGTGCTGGAGCCAGTGCAGGAAATGTCAGACCATAATTTTAGAAGCAAAATAAGGCTATTCGCCCCAACGAGTCTGTTCTGCTATTCAACTGTGGCTGACGTAGGTTCAACCTCCTTCTGCTGAGATTAAACTGGAATATTGCCTGGACGAAGCTTTTCAGTTATAAAGAGAGCCAAGGTAGGATCTGTTTATTTTTCTTGGAGTGAAGAAGGACAATGTGGCCATAAAAGTGTTAGAAGTCTCTGTCACTGGCCTTGGGTCACAATTCTATAATTTCACAACCTCGATTTAAAATAAACTTACCGTGTTGCATCTCTTCCCATTTGATACCACATTTTGCTGGATGGTGTCGGGGTGCATACCTGTAACATACAATATACACCATATAGATACAAACACAGATACACTCACATCATATATACATGTTTGCCATAACCAATACATCAGTAATACACATAAACACATTCATAGAATGAATAACATTTATGTTTATTAAATTTAATGCATATAAGTTTATTTGTGTTACGTTTGATGTTTGTAGAGCACTCATAGCCAACATAGTGCATTTGTTTGTGATTTGGCGGTTCCGGGTTAATTTCGGCAAAGCCATGGTGTTGACCCGGGCTGATATTAGTCGTGTTTGACAAACTACACATGCGCAGTGTGCAGCAGAGACATAACACGGACAATTAGGGGTCTGGAGGGGGACGAATGGTTAAAATGTACGTAAAATGACAAATAAATACAACAAACATTATGTTTAGATATTAGTTTTTGTAAATGCAATATGCAGTAGATAATAATTTTCTTGTGTATTAATTGATTCCTGCCTCCGTGGTATATTGAAGTGACTTCAATATTCCAAGTGAATGTCTATGAAATTTAAGTATATACACTGTATGCCTCCATAAGCAATCCAGAGATTCAGTTTCCTGCGGGGATGCTCAAAATATAAGACCATAAGATCCAGGAGCAGAAGTAGGCCATTCGGCCCATGGAGTCTGCTCTGCCATTCAATCATGGGCTGATCCAATTCTTCCAGTCATCCCCAGTCCCTTGCTTTCACCCCATATCCTTTGATGTCCTGGCTAATCAAGAACCTGTCTATCTCTGCCTTAAGTACGTTCAATGACTTGGCCTCCATAGCCGCACGTGGCAACAAATTCCACAGATTAACCACACTCTGTCTAAAGTAATTTCTCAGCATCTCAGTTCTGAAAGGACATCCTTCAATCCTGAAGTCGTGCCCTCACGCCTTCTCACTCACTCCCACTGTCTAACCTGACCCAACCATTCCCAATCACGCTCACAGTCCCCGTTTCCGGTGGGTCCTATCCCTTCAATTCAATCCCAATGTCCAAATATGCAGAATATATCAATAACCATACAAAGGTCAATGGAAGACGGCACCAACACGATATTCAATCAGCGTGCAAAATACAAGAAACTACAAATACAAAATGAAAGAATTAAAATAACTAATAAATAAGCAAGAAATGTCGATAACAGGAGATTAAGAGTCCTTAAAATGATTCTATAGGTTGTAGGAACTTTTCATTTGATGGGTCAAGTGAAGTTGAGTGAATTTATCACCTATGGTTCCAGAACTCATGGCTGAAGGATAATAAGTTTCTGAACCAAGTAGTGTGAATTACTGGTCTCCTGTACATCCCTCCTGATGGCAGCAGCAAGATCTCATGGTCTGTAAGGTGGTGATCCCCGATAATAGAACCTGTTTCCCTGTAACGCTCTGTGTAGATGAGTTCAATGGCGGGGAGGGCTTTACCCCGATGGACTGAATTGTATCCACTAGATTTTGTACTATTTTCCTTTCCAGCGCATTGGTGTTTCCGTACCAGGCTGTGATGCAGGGAATCATTGCTTATTGATTGGCTATTGATCAATGAAGCTAAAAGTCCAAAAATGGGTCGCAGTACCCTGCATGTGTGGTTGGAGATCCCAGTTGTAGTGGGTGCTTATCATTGTGATCCAGGTTGAGTAAGCAGTTCATCGTCGCTTGATCTGTGTAAATGATATATTGTATTTCTGTGTAAATATGTAATTATCTTATATTTATTGTACAGTTGTTTTACTCAAGGGAACATATGTTTTCACATTTGGGAACTTTGTGTGAAAAACTGGGAGCACTTACGAAATCACCTCAACCTACTACTGTGGAGCCAGTTTTTTTTTAAACAACATAGAATCCATACAAACACAAAATGCTGGCAGAACTCAGCAGGCCAGACAGCATCTATGGGAGGAGGTAGTGATGATGTTTCGGGCCAAAACCTTTCATCAGGAGTGAAGTAACATGGGATGGTCGAGGGGGGATAAGAAGTGGGGGGACGGATGAAGTAGAGAGCTGGGAAGTGATAGGCTGAAGGGAAATAGGCTATGGGGAAGGTGGAGAATTATGGGAAATAAAAGAGAAAGAAAGGCAGGGCTGGGGGAGATTATAGTGAGGGGGGAGAAAAGAGAAAGAGAACCAGACTAGAATTATAGATAGGGATGGGGTAAGGGGGGCAGGGGTATCAACGGAGGTCTGTGAGTTGAATGTTCATGCCGGCAGGTAGGAGGCTACCTAGGTGGGAGATAAGGTATTGCTCCATCAATCTGCATGTGGCATCATCTTGATGGTAGAGGAGGCCATGGACAGACATGTCGGAGTGGGAGTGGTCTGTGGAATTGAAGTGTGTGGCCACAGGGAGATCCCACCACTGCTGGAGGACTGAGCGCCGGTGTTCAGCAAAACGGTCTCCCAGTCTGCGGCGGGTCTCCCCAATGTATAAATGGCCACATCGGGAGCACCGGATACAGTATATCTACCCAAGTTGACTCGCAGCTGAAGTGGTGCCTCACCTGAAAGGATTGTCTGGGGCCTAGGATGGTGGTGAGGGAAGTGTGGGAGCAGGTGTAGCACTTCTTCCGTTTGCAAGGATAAGTGCCTGGAGGGAGGTCGGTGGGGAGGGATGGGGGGGGGAGATGAATGGACAAGGGAGTTGTGTAGGGAGCGATCCTTGCGGAAAGCCGATAGTGGGGGAGAGGGAAGTTGTGGCTGGTGGTGGGATCCCGTAGGAGGTGGCGGAAGTTATGGAGGATTATACGTTGGACCTGTAGGCTTGTAGGGTGATAGGTGATGACCAGGGAACTCTATCCCTGGTGGGCTGGCGGGGGAATGGATTGAGGGCAGAGGTGCGTGAAATACGGGAGATGCGATGGAGGGCAGAGTTGATAGTGGACGAAGGGAAGCCTCTTTCTTTAAAAAAGGAAGACATCTCCTTTGTCCTAGAATGAAAGGCCTCATCCTGACAGCAGATGTGGCGGAGGAATTGAGAGAAAGGGATAGCATTTTTGCAGGAGACAGGGTGGGAGGAGGAATAGTCTAGGTAGCTGTGAGAGTCTGTAGGCTGTAGGTTTGTAGGAGACATCGGTGGATAGGCTATCTCCAGAGATAGAAACAGAAAGGGGAGGGAGGTGTCGGAAATAGACCAGTTGAATTTGAGGGCCGGGTGAAAGTTGAAGGCGAAGTTAATGAACTCGACGAGCTCAGCATGTGTGTAGGAAGCAGCGCCGATGCAGTCGTCGATATAACGTAAGAAAAGAGGAGGATAGATACCAGCGTAGGCTTGGAACATAGATTGCTCCACATGGCCGACAAAAAGGCACGCGTAGCTAGGACCCATGTGGGTGCCCATGGCTACACCTTTAGTTTGGAGGAAGTGGGAGGAGCCAAAGGAGAAATTGTTAAAGGTGAGAACTAATTCAGCAAGGAAGAGAAGAGTGGTGGCAGAGGGTGACTGGCTGGGTCTGGAATCCAGGAAGAAAGGGAGAGCTTGGAGAGCTTCCTGGTGGGGGATAGAGATATATAGGGACTGGACGTCCATGGGGAAAATAAGGCAGTGGAGGCCAGGGAACTAGAAATCTTTGACGAGTTGTAAAGCATGGGAAGTATCACGGACATAGGTGGGCTTTGCTACCTCACTACTTTTTATGTATATTTATTTCTACACTATTTATTTATTTAACTATTAACTATATATAGTTATTGTAATTGACAGGTTTTCCTCTATTATTATCTATTGCATTGTACTGCTGCTGCAAAGGCAAGAAATTTCATGCCAAATGCTGGTGATACTAAACCTGGTTCTGATTCAGATTCAAACCTTCCATCTCCACTTCCCTGGTCTTTATTGGGACAAGTCGTGACATGGCAGTTAAACCTATTTATTTGTTGTTGTCATCCTAACCTGAGTCGCCAGGGCTCACTGAGAGACAATGTTATGTCCATCTAGTAATTGCAAGGAGTTTGGATGGAGGCGCTATCTTGGAGGACTGTCCCATATCGGGGTGTTTCCCAAGGAGGAGCGTCACTGGCAGCACCGCCGCTAGAGGTCCCTGGTCGGTTTTCTGCTTCTGCTTCACTTTATCTTGAATCTCCATGAAATGTACTTTAATTCAATTGAACTTATTACATAGTTGTTTTTTTCAGTCGGTTCACTTCAGTTAATGCAAAGACTTGGTCTTTAGACAGTTTACTGCCTCCATCATACTGTTTTTGTATTTTATCACTGTTTTCTTTTTCCACTTATTCAGTTAACTTTTCCATTTGCTCTGTTAACTTACGTATTCCATTTTCCAACTCAATGTGTATTAGTTTCTTCAACTGCAATAAGACCGCTGATGGCTAATGTCCATCGAGATTTCATCTTTCCGTCAGGCAAACTCTGAATTTTACCCTTTGTCATTTTAATATGGTCCAGCTGTCACATTTCATTCGACTCAATGTTGATAGTATATTTCATCCGGATTTCTTCATTTTTCTTGTGAAATTTAAATACTTCGTTCAGGTATGAACTCAAACTTTATTCATCCATTCCCACGTGACAAATGGAGATTCGGCTCCCCCTTTTTTTCTGCAGTGTACCCTCTATTGCCAAGGATAAAGCCACACTCATGTCGAAGGAGCAACACTTTGATATTCTGTCTGGGTAGCCTTCAATCAGGTGGCATGAACATGGATTTTTCAAGATTCTGATAATTGCTGCCTCCTCTTCTCCTTCACCACTCCCCATTCTTGTTTACCTCTCACACCTTCTCCTCCACCCTGCATATCATCATCCGATTCCAACCTTCTCCAGCCCTTTATCTCTTTCAGCAAACACCTCCCCAGCTCTTCTTCACTACATCCACTCCCCCTCCCAGTTTCACCTTTCACCTTCTCCCACCTTCTTATTCTAACTTCTCCCCTCCTTTGGAGTCCTGGTGAAGGGTTTCGGCCCATAACTCTTTTCTGTAGATGCTGAGTTCCGCCGGCATTTTTGTCTGTGCTGCTTTAGATCTCCAGCATCTGCAAATGTTCTCATGTTTCTCCTGTTTTGAAGATTCCTATAACTCTGTCCTGTGTGACACAGTAGACATGCCAGTAGTCTTTCCTTCAACACACATTTCTTGAGTATACACAGGAGCTGCTTATAATCACAGGATCGTACTAGTGGAAGCAAGTTTCTATTTATAAAAAAATAATCAATCCGAGAGTACATATGATGAACCTGAGAGAAATATGAATATTCCTTTTCTTGGGGGTGTAAAAAATGCCACACGTCAAGAATACCACATTGAGATAAAAAATATTTTAAAAGTAAGGCTGATTTATTAGTGACAGGGGTTTTACTTGAAGAGCGGTCTAATATAGGGTCAAGCCAAAAATTAAAATCTCCACCCATCACTAAGGAATTATAGGAAAGATATCAATAAATTAGAGAGAGTGCAGAGACGATTTACTAGGATGTTACCTGGGTTTCAGCACTTAAGTTACAGAGAAAGGTTGAACAAGTTAGGTCTCTATTCATTGGAGCGTTGAAGGTTGAGGGGGGATTTGATCGAGGTATTTAAAATGTTGAGAGGGATAGATAGAGTTGACGTGAATAGGCTGTTTCCATTGAGAGTAGGGGAGATTCAAACGAGAGGACATGATTTGAGAGTTAGGGGGCAAAAGTTTAAGGGAAACATGAGGGGGTATTTCTTTACTCAGAGAGTGATAGCTGTGTGGAATGAGCTTCCTGTAGAAGTAGTAGAGGCCAGTTCAGTTGTGTCATTTAAGGTAAAATTGGATAGGTATATGGACAGGAAAGGAGTGGAGGGTTATGGGCTGAGTGCGGGTAGGTGGGACTAGGTGAGATTAAGAGTTCGGCACGGACTAGGAGGGCCGGAATGGCCTGTTTCCATGCTGTGATTGTTATATGGAATACCAATTCAAATCAGGCAGAAAAGAGAAAAGACGTTCAAAGAACAAGGAGTCATCTGTATTTGGAGTGTATACATTTGCAAATATGATTAGTTTATTCCCAAGGCTATCCGAAACAATAACAAAGCGCCCATTTGTATCAGAAATTACATTATGTTGAATAAAGGATAAATTCTGATCAAACAGGATAGGGACACCTCTTGATCTAGATTGAGAGGGTGAGTGAAAATGTATACCCTTCCATCCTTTGAATGTGAAATATCATCTTTACGAATATAGGTTTCTTGGAGAAAGATTATATGAGTTTTAAGTTTCCGGATATAAGAGAAAATCTTATTTCATTTAACAGGGTTATTTAGACCTTTTACATTAAAACTGAGTATATTAATAAAAGAATCCATCAAGTATCCTTTAGTAATGTATAAAAGGTAATCACAGACATGTAGATAGTGAATAAGTAAAACAGTAAAAACATCCAATCAGCTTTATAGAAGAACCCATTACCCCCCTCCCTCCCCCCAAAGAGAGAAATCAGCCAAGGGAGGCTGGAGACTAATTCTAATGTTCCCAACCCAAAATTCCGGTGGCTCCGGAAAATATATATGTATAGCTGCACTGAATAAACGATTGTAAATATTGTTACGTTCCCCAGTAACCGGGTGGTTTTCCAGCAAAGATAGATGGATGTACCGAAGCCTGATGATACTATTTTCAAACGTTTTTATTTATAAAGGGGCACAAACGTATGGTTAATACAAAACATTCAGATCATATACGTCATCACAACTCAATCTAAAGCACAGGTATAGCGATAATCAATCAGAAATAAGCTCTACAGTTGTCTAGGGGTAATGTAGATATATATTGTGTACTGGATATTTAAAAGTCTTTTTGCGGTCCCTGCAGTTCCACCAGCTGCCGTCGTTGTGGTGTCGCGTTGGTGCACTTTTGTTAGAAAGAGAGAGAGAGGGATTTAAGAGTTTACCCGATCGGGTTTCCAACCTGGAGTAGTTCAGTTTGTCGGAGCCTCGTTGGGGAATGAACGCTCATCGGTGGCCTTCCCCTGTAGCTAGGCTGTCTTCCGTGGTGAAGTCGCCAATCCCAGGCAAGGGAAGGACGCACACGAACCCCACCACCGGCTGTAGCTAGTAAAACGCTGTCGCAGGATTTCTAGCGTTTCTCCTTCGTGTGTTTCCTTGGTGCATCTGAGACCCCGCCTCGGCAGCCCCCCCTTTATATCTGGACTGGCAGGGTTGTAGATGTCAATCAGGGTGGGGGGCGAGGCAATCCTTCCCCCATCACCCAGCCCACGTTGCCCTAGGGCTTTACACGTGTCTTCATGAGACAATAGTCAGAGTCACTTTATTCTGCTTCTCGGAAGAACGTGGTCTTCCGCACGTCTCCCTCTCTCTCTCCCATTTCCTGTGTCTATTCAGCACGTCTCTCCCCCTCTTGGGTCAGTTGACCCCCCCTTGACTAGGGCTCTTGCGATTCTCACAAAGGAGGGGGCTGAGGTCATAACAATATATATATATACAAAAGAAATCTAAGTAAATAAGTTTGCTAATTACGATTAAAAAAAACCATGGGAAAATATAAGTATTAGTCTTGGTAAAAAAGGAAAGACAGATAAGGAAAATCAATAAGTAAAACAACATATACTCGCGGGTGCAAAAAAAGAGTAAAGAAACAAATAGAAGATAATTAAAAAGGGAAGCGGTTTAGATAGCTTCCTACATAACATTGAGAGAATATAACGTATTGTTTAAAAAGAGCTGCGAAAAACAGCAAAAGAGAAAATGGATGCAGTCTGCCTGCATATTTTGCATAGTTTGAGAGATAACAAGGTGCCAGTTACTTAGTCAAACAAATGATTAAAACTTCGTAAAACCAAGAAACCTTGTTATCAACAAAATGCCAATTACTTGATTGAACACCTGAAGTTAAAACATTTTACATAAAACAACTCAAAGTTGAATTTAAGGATGGAGACTTTGTAAAAGTTTCTTAGCTTCTTCAGGCTTTGTAAACCAAGAAACCTTATTATCAGAAATAGTAACCTTGAGTTTACACGGATCTCTGAGAGAAAGGTGACAGCCAAGCTTAAAAAGATCAGACATGACCTCTTTAAAAGCCTGTCTAGCTCTTAGAACTTCCGGTGGATAATCTTGAACGATCCGATACTGTTGATCATGAAATTGTAATATACGTTTCTTCCTTGATTCATGAAGGATCTGTTCTTTAATCTGATAGTCATAAAAGTGAATGATAATAGATCGAGGTTTGGCAGTGTCCCAATTAGGCGGGGTAACTTGGTGAACGCGCTCAAATTTTGGTAATTCCAATAATATATCAGGGAATAAATCTTTCAGCATTTGAGCACAAAAATCAATAGGTTGATTACCCTCCAGTTTTTCAGGAAGTCCAAAAATTCCTATATTGCACCTTAGGTTCCTGGTCTCCAGATCTGTAAGTTTCTTCAGTAATGCGTCATATTTTTTAAGTTGTTCCTTAGAAATTCTCTTGAAACCTTCAATATCCTTCTGCAACACCGGCAGAGATTCTTTGTGTAGCTTAATACGAATTTCGTGGTCATTCACAGTCTGCTGTATGCTTCCAAGTTTCCGATTAAGCGTTTTCAGTTCAGATTTAACCAGGTCGAAGGAACTCTGTAACAAATCAAACTTGGATTCCAAGTCATCCAGTTTATCCATTTTTTCGAGTTTCTCTGACATTTGTTGAATCATTTCAGTCAAAGTCTCTAAAGTAGTCTCTCTTTTTGACGGCTTTCACAGTAAACCTGCGTGTCACAGTAAACACGCCAATAGTCTTTCCTTCAACACACATTTCTTGTGAATACACAGGAGCTGCAGCATTGATAAGCAAAATTGATAGGTATCCATTAGTCTCGTGAGACCGTATATTTGTGCCTGGGAAGGTTCTCCAGGGTGTAGGCCTGGGCAGCGTTGTATGGGAGACCGGCAGTTGCAAGTCTCACCTGTCCAAGGGAAGGGCACTAGGACCCATACTTGGCACCAGTGTCGTGTGTTGTTAAGTGCCTTGCTCAAGGACACAACACGCAGCCACAGCTGAGGCTCGAACTAATGACCTTCAGATCACTGGACAACTTTAGACCAACACAAAATTACTGTACATAATACGCATTGTGTTTCTAAAAAGGCAACACCCTCTCGTCTCGTCTACGTCTCCCACCAACATGGACATAACAATATTTGTTTAATTCCTCCGATATTTTATTATTCCCCTGCCCGAGCCCAGTTATTTTTCTCCCTGTTAACAGATGAAGAAACAGATGGTGTGGGGAGGTGGAGGGAGTGGAGTTGTGGGGAAGGGCTGGTGTGAGAGGAACAGACCGGAGGAAGGGTATCTCGCCAATACACCCTCCTCCGAGGACCTTTTCACCAGCGAACACGGCAAACCGAAGGGTCCACACCAGCTCCATGGTGTCACTTCACAGTCATCGGCACCCTGTCATCAGTGAACCAGTCCGGTGGCTCCTTATCCGTCTGGTCAGTGGCTGCTATCGGTCGACCCAATCAGGGAGTGCAGTATGCTAGCAGCCAATTAGTGAACGCGGCAGCCAGGTGACGGACATTCAGATGTGTGGTAATAATCGTGTCCAATTGGATTGTTCCACAAGTACTTCAGCCAATCCTAGAGCGTGGATCCATGGGCTGTCCAATCAGACCACAGCTAACTTCTGCTGCCGCGCGTCTAAGATCCAAGATAGGGATGGAGAGTGAAGTGTTGAGGGCACAGTAGGGATGGAAAGGGGGAAGAAAAGTGGAAGCAATGTAAGAGGGAGAGAGAAGCAAGACAACACGCAAACGGGTGCTCCTGTGGGTCAATATCTGTCCTCAGTCTCTCCTCCCCAAACCAAAAGCCACCTGGTAATCTCAGCTGCCTCTTAGGGGAGGAGGACTCTCAGAAGAATGAGATGGGATCTTATAGAAACATTTCGAATGTTGAAAGGGTTGGACAGAGTAGACGTGGAAAGGCTGTTTCCCTTGGTGGATGAGTCCAGGACAAGAGGTCACAGTCTTAGCATTAGAGGGTACCCATTTAAAACAGAGATAAGAATTTTTTTTAGCGAGGGTCGTGGATTTATGGAATTCGTTGCCACATACAGCTGTGGAGGTCCGATCATTGAGGGTGTTTAAGGAGGAGATTGAGAGGTATCTAATTAGTCAGGGTATCAAGGGATATGGGAAAAAAGCCAGAAACTGGAACTAGACGGGAGAATAGTTTAGCTCATGGTGGAGTGGCGGAGCAGACTCGATGGGCCAAATGGCCTACTTCTGCTCCTTTGTCTTGTGAGGAGGAGGTGGGCGGCTGGGGGTGTTGGTCAGTGAAAGGGTGGGATGTAAGGAACCTCAAAGATCCTGCCCTCTCTAACACTGTCCGATGTCACTGGACCTCACATAGCATCCTGGTCAGCCTCGCCCACAACCCATGGCCAAACACATCCTCTGTTATTCAACTCCCCATGCCTTCCTCCCTAGTTCATTTCCATAAGCTACCTTCCTACGTTATCATCTTGAACCAGTCTATCCCTTCCTCATTCCCCTCAGTCTCCCCACTGATTCCAAATACCCTCATCCCCCATTCTGCCACTGACCACTCCCTCAATCATCACCTCTCTCTCTACTCTTCTTCCTTCCAAACTCTTCTCCCCGTCCTTTACCCCTGCACTATCTGCAAAACCCCTCCCCTTCATTCACTCGCCCCTACCCTTGCCCCTATACCCTCCACTTTGCCTGTCCAACTTACTCCTTTCCCTCATCCCTATTCTTTCCACCACCCCTGCTTCCTTCACCTTCACTATTCACACTCCACCATTCCTGTTCCAAACTCCACCATTCCCTTCCCACACTCCACCATTCCCGTTCCACACTCCACCATTCCCTTTCCACACTCCACCGTTCCCTTCCCACACTCCACCATTCCCATTCCAAACTCCACCATTCCCTTTCCACACTCCACCATTCCCTTTCCACACTCCACCATTCCCATCCCACACTCCACCATTCCCTTCCCACACTCCACCATTCCCGTTCCACACTCCACCGTTCCCTTTTCCATTCTTTCCCTTCCCTCTGGCCTGTCCCAACTTCATTTCTACCTCTGTTGTGTTCCTCCATTCCTTCACACATCCACCAACCCCTCCCCTTCATTTCTGTGCAACCCTTAACTCCACTCCATGATTCTACCACACCACACACACACACACACTCCTTCCCTACCATCCTCCCTCAAAACCATCTCTCCCTGCTCACCCCAGCCTCCCTATCCATTACACAATCTATCTTCCATTTCCCTCTTTCAACCTTCTGTTCCCCCTCACCTAACCCCAAGCTCTTCCCTTTCATCCACTATCCCCTACCATTCCCCACCACTTCACCCGTCCACCCCACGGTAGCGTAACAGTTGTTGCAAAGCTTGGAGTGTCAGAGTTCATGGTTCAATTCCAGTGTGCTCCCCGTGGATCCCATCCATCTCTCTGTAATCCCCTCCAGCCCCTGTACCCATCTATCTCTCGGTCATACCCTATGGCCCCTACACCCATCCCGTCACTGTGAAACCCCTTCTGGTTCCTTTTCCTATCCATCTCTCTGTAATCTCCTCCAGACAGTACACCCATCCATCTCTCTGCAACCCCCTCCAGCACCTGCACCCATCCATCCTTCTGTTACACCTTCTGGCCCAAAAACATCTCCATCTCTCTGTAACCCCCTCCAGCCCTAATATTCATTCATTTCACAGTAACCCCCCCCTTTGGTGCAGACAGCAATCTGTCTCTCTAAACCCCTCCAGTCCTTACACCCATCCATCTCTCCGTAAACCCCTCCAGTCCTTACACCCATCCATCTCTCCATAAACCCCTCCACTCCTTACACCCATCAATCTCTCCATAAACCCCTCCAGTCCTTACACCCATCCATCTCTCCGTAAACCCCTACAGTCCTTACACCCATCCATCTCTCTGTAAACCCCTCCAGTCCTTACACCCATCCATCTCTCTGTAAACCCCTCCAGTCCTTACACCCATCCATCTCTTTGTAAACCCCTCCAGTCCTTCCACTCATCCATCTCTCTGTAAACCCCTCCAGTCCTTCCACTCATCCATCTCTCTGTAAACCCCTCCAGTCCTTCCACTCATCCATCTCTCTGTAAACCCCTACAGTCCTTACACCCATCCATCTCTCTGTAAACCCCTCCAGTCCTTACACCCATCCATCTCTCTGTAAACCCCTACAGTCCTTACACCCATCCATCTCTCTGTAAACCCCTACAGTCCTTACACCCATCCATCTCTCCATAAACCCCTACAGTCCTTCCACCCATCCATCTCTCTGTAAACCCCTCCAGTCCTTCCACCCATCCATCTCTCTGTAAACCCCTCCAGTCCTTCCACCCATCCATCTCTCTGTAAACCCCTACAGTCCTTCCACCCAACCATCTCTCTGTAAACCCCTACAGTCATTCCACCCATCCATCTCTCTGTAAACCCCTACAGTCCTTCCACCCATCCATCTCTCTGTAAACCCCTCCAGTCCTTCCACCCATCCATCTCTCTGTAAACCCCTGCAGTCCTTCCACCCATCCATCTCTCTGTAAACCCCTACAGTCCTTCCACCCAACCATCTCTCTGTAAACCCCTACAGTCCTTCCACCCATCCATCTCTCTGTAAACCCCTACAGTCCTTCCACCCATCCATTTCTCTGTAAACCCCTCCAGTCCTTCCACTCATCCATCTCTCCGTAAACACCTACAGTCCTTCCACCCATCCATCTCTCCGTAAATCCCTAGTCTTTCCACCCATCCATCTCTCCATAAATCCCTACAGTCCTTCCACCCATCCATCTCTCCATAAACCCCTACAGTCCTTCCACCCATCCATCTCTCTGTAAACCCCTACAGTCCATCCACCCATCCATCTCTCTGTAAACCCCTACAGTCCTTCCACCCATCCATCTCTCTGTAAACCCCTCCAGTCCTTCCACCCATCCATCTCTCTGTAAACCCCTCCAGTCCTTCCACCCATCCATCTCTCTGTAAACCCCTACAGTCCTTCCACCCAACCATCTCTCTGTAAACCCCTACAGTCATTCCACCCATCCATCTCTCTGTAAACCCCTACAGTCCTTCCACCCATCCATCTCTCTGTAAACCCCTCCAGTCCTTCCACCCATCCATCTCTCTGTAAACCCCTGCAGTCCTTCCACCCATCCATCTCTCTGTAAACCCCTACAGTCCTTCCACCCAACCATCTCTCTGTAAACCCCTACAGTCCTTCCACCCATCCATCTCTCTGTAAACCCCTACAGTCCTTCCACCCATCCATTTCTCTGTAAACCCCTCCAGTCCTTCCACTCATCCATCTCTCCGTAAACACCTACAGTCCTTCCACCCATCCATCTCTCCGTAAATCCCTAGTCTTTCCACCCATCCATCTCTCCATAAATCCCTACAGTCCTTCCACCCATCCATCTCTCCATAAACCCCTACAGTCCTTCCACCCATCCATCTCTCTGTAAACCCCTACAGTCCATCCACCCATCCATCTCTCTGTAAACCCCTACAGTCCTTCCACCCATCCATCTCTCTGTAAACCCTACAGTCCTTCCACCCATCCATCTCTCAGTAAACCCCTACAGTCCTTCCAGCCATCCATCTCTCCATAAACCCCTACAGTCCTTCCACCCATCCATCTCTCTGTAAACCCCTACAGTCCTTCCACCCATCCATCTCTCTGTAAACCCCTACAGTCCTTCCAGCCATCCATCTCTCTGTAAACCCCTACAGTCCTTCCAGCCATCTATCTCTCTGTAAACCCCTACAGTCATTCCACCCATCCATCTCTCTGTAAACCCCTCCAGTCCTTCCACCCATCCATCTCTCTGTAAACCCCTACAGTCCTTCCACCCACCCATCTCTCTGTAAACCCCTACAGTCCTTCCACCCATTCATCTCTCCATAAACACCTACAGTCCTTCCACCCACCCATCTCTCCATAAATCCCTACAGTCCTTCCACCCATTCATCTCTCTGTAAACCCATACAGTCCTTCCACCCATCCATCTCTCCGTAAACCCCTACAGTCCTTCCACCCATCCATCGCTCTGTAAACCCTTATGGTCCTTCCACCCATCCATCTCTCCGTAAACCCTTACAGTCCTTCTACCCATCCATCTCTCTGTAAAACCCTACAGTCCTTCCACCCATCCATCTCTCCGTAAACCCCTACAGTCCTTCCACCCATCCATCTCTTTGTAAATCCCTACAGTCCTTCCACCCGTCCATCTCTCTGTAACACATTCTGGCCCCTGCACCCATCCATATCTTACTAAACCTGCTGCAGCCCAACAACATCCAACAACAGAATGGTTTGGGGTAAAAACTGTATAAAAATTCATTAGAAAGTACACATTCTGAAGCAGTAAATATAAAACAATTGTACAAGCTGGAGATCTCTAGCAAAATCAGGAAATGCTGGAAGCCCGAGACAGGTCAGGCAGCATCTGTGGAGAGAGAAATGAGTAACCTGAAACATTAACTCACCATGGACGCTGGCCAAGCCATTAGATAGATAGATAGATAGATACTTTATTCATCCCCATGGGGAAATTCAACTTTTTTCCAATGTTCCATACACTTGTTGTAGCAAAACTAATTACATACAATACTTAACTCAGTAAAAAAATATGATATGCATCTAAATCACAATCTGAAAAAGCATTCAATCTGACAATGCACAGCTTAAAAATATGCCCTCTACCCAATACCCATCACCAGGCTCTCTGGCTGAAAGACTGAGCATGATTTCACTGGTGAAGCCTTCACCTGTTCATGTTGGCGGGAAGCGCACAATATTTACAATAAACCACTTGCAGTGTGTGGCCGTCCACAGACCCAGAATCTTGAAAGAGGCTTCACAGGACCCTTCACTACATCTGACATCCTAGGTTTTGCACAGGCTCCACCCTCAACTCCAACATCCTTCACAATGTCAATGGTTAATTGGGAGGGATTCTGGGATGGGGAACAGGAAGTTACAGTGTGGGGGCCGCAGTACATTGTGAAGCTCAGTGTGACTGATCAGATGGGGTTGACAAGTTTATCGAAGGGAAAACAGCTGACTGAAGGTGTTATATTTGAATGCACGCTGCATGCAAAATAAGATAGATGGTCTTGTAGCACAGTTACAGATTGACAGGTATGATGTTGTGGGCATCACTGGGCCATGGGAAATAAAATTATTGTTGAGAGCTTAATATCCATGAATACACATTGTATTGAAATGACAGGCAGGTAGACACAGGGTGTAGCAAGTCCCTGCTGATAAAATTAAATCATATCCTTGGAAAGAGGTGACATAGGATTGAAAGATCATTGGATAATTAGAAGGAGACATAAAGCAGGAATACAGGGAACATTTCTGATTGGCTGCTGCTGACAAGTTGTGTTCCACAGGGTTCGGTGTTGGGACTTATTCTTTTCACATTGTGTATCAATGATTTGGATGATGGAGTTGATGGATTTGTGGGCAAGTTTGTGGATGATATGAAGATAGCTAGAGGGGCAGATGTTGTTGCAGAGACAGAAAGGCTGCAGAAAGACTTGGACAGATGAGGAGATTGGGCAAAGATGTGCCAGGTGGAACATCGTGTCGGGAGCTAAATGGTCATGCACTTTGGGAGGAGTAATGAAACAATAGACTATTTTCTAAACAGGTAGAAAATTCATAAATCCAAAGTGCAAAGGGAAGACAACCACAAACAAGAGAAACTCTGCAGATGCTGGAGATCCAAGGAACTCATCTATGGAAAAGAGTACAGTTGCTGTTTCAGGCCAGAACCCTAGGGACATGTGAATCCCTGTGCAGGATTCTCTAAAGGTTAACTTGCAGTTTAAGTTGGTGGTGAGGAAGGCAGATGCAATGTTAACATTGATTTTGAGAGAACTAGAATATAAAAACAAGGTTGTAGTGCTGAGGTTAGTGATACCTCATTTGCAGTATTGTCAACAGTTTGAGGCACTTTTCTCTGAAAAGATGTGCTGACATTGGAGAGGGTTCAGAGCATGTTCAGAAAATAATTCTAGATTTGTAAGTCTTATCATGTGAGCAGCATTTGGTAGCTCTGGGCCAGTACTCACTGAAATTTAGAAGAACGAGGGAGGACCTCATTTTAACCTATTGAATGTTGAAAGTACTAGTTAGCCTGGACGCGGAGAGGATGTTTCTGATTGTGGGAGAATATTTAACTAGAGGTCAAATGTCAGAATACAGAGATATCTAATTGAAATGGAGATGAGGAGGGATTTCTTTAGCCAGAGGTTGTTTCAGCTGTGGAATTTGTTACATCTGCCAACTTTGGAGGCCAGATCGCTGAGTGTATTTAAGGCTGAGGTTGATGGATTCCTGATAAGTCAGGCATGGAAGATTTTGTGGAGAAGATAGAAGAATGGGATTGAGAGAGAAGTGGACCAGACTTGATCAAATAATGGAGCTGACTCGACGGGCTGAATGACCTGATTCTGCGCCAATGTCTTGTGGTCTTATGTACTTTACCCAGGTAGAAAAACAGTGAGAACATGAATGATGTAGGGTTTCGGGTGGGGACACAGGAGAGAATACTGAGAGAGGACAAGAAAGTTGTAGATTCTCAGGACTAGAGTCACGAGGAAAGGTGGCCAGGCTTAGATCTGAGCATCAGGGAGATAAAGGAGGGACAGACAAGCGGACGAGTAGTGGACACAGGTCTGTGTGCAGTAGAGAGGATCCCAGATCAGGGAGTGGGGTTACCACCAGTCACTGCAGAACCCACAGTATATAAAGCAATATAGAATTGTTGAACAAAGGCAGGGGTTCCAGTAGAGGGGAGGACCCCAACACACACCCTCTGTGCTTGCAAGGCCAGGAGGGGGTGGGCATCATTTCCCAGTGATTGGGTTTGGAGAGGTACTTGCTGTCCCGATAGAGGAAATATCTGTGAGCTGGGTTCTATTCCAAGGCATTAGTTGCAGGCTCCTTTTTATCTTCCAAAGGCTGGCTCTCCACTTGGCCTGTGGGATAGAGAACAGAGTTGAGCGCTTCCAGTCATGATATTGATACTTAGCCTTCCCTCCACAGAATCTCCCAGTGACCCTCAACCCAACATATGTTCATCTGGTCCCTACACATCCTCTGCAATGTCACCTGCACAGCCACAAATCACAACACCCCAACTCCCTTTCTCATTCTCATCTTCACCGACATGTCCCATAAACCTCACTTTCGTTGCTCCACCTCTACATTTTACACTGGTCAAAGTGTAAAAATCCCCAAAAGTGTAAAATCCCCAAAACATCACACCCACACAAGTCAAAGTCTCGCCATCATATGTCACAATTGGGTGTGTGGAGGACAGTAAATCCCAGTGATTGGGTGTGTAGGGAACATTGTAAACCAATAACCAGTTATGAGGGGTACAGAGTACTCCATTTTCCATATTTGTGGGGACAATGTATCTCAGTGACTGGGTGGTGTGGGGTCAGTGTACCCCAGTGACTGGGTGTGTGGGGGACAATGTACCACTGTACTGGGTGTGAGGAGGACAGTGTACTCCCAGGGACTGGGTGCATGGGGGGGAGACAGTGTCCCCCATTGACTAGGTGAGCGTGGAGCATGTACACCAGTGACCGGTGTGTGGAGGACAGTGTAGCCCAGTGACTGGTTATGGGGGGGGACAGTGTTCCCCAGTGACTGTGTGTGGGGGATAGTGAGACCCAGTGACAGTGTATGGAGGGGGTTGGTGTACTCCAGTGACTGGGTGTGTGGAGCACAGTGTAACACCAGTGACTGGATATGCAGGAGGACAGTGTACACCAGTGACTAGGTATGTGGGTGTTCGTGTAGCCCAGTAATTGGGTCTGTGAGGGGCAACGTGTCCCAGTAACTGTGTGTGGGGGGAATATGTACCCCAGTAACTGGGAGTGTGGGTACAGTGTACACCAATGACTGGATGTAAGCAGGACAGTGTATCCCAGTGACAGAGTGCATGGGGGAGTGTACCCCAGTGATGGGGTGTGTGGGGGGAGTGTAGACCAGTAACAGGGTGTGTAGAACAGGGTGTAACCCAGTGACTGGGTGTGTGGGGACAATGTACCCCAGTGATTTGGTGTGTGGGGGATGGTGTACCCCAGTGATCTGGTGTGTAGGGGACAATGTACTTCAGTGACTGTATATGTGGGGGACGGTAGGCTCAAGTGACCGGTTGTGTGAGGAAAACGTACCACACTGACTGTGTGATTGATGGGTTTAACACCAGTTATAAACCCAAATCTGGGTGATAAGGAACAGGAAAAGGAGTGTCCAAGATCGAGTACTGTGGTCAGCACAATTTACTGCAGATCCGTAAGACACCTGTCACTAGGATACACTGACCCACACACCCAGACACTGGGGTACATTGTCCCCACACACCCAGTCATTGGTGCAGAGTCCCCTGCACACCAGTCACTGAGGTACACTGTCTCCCCCCCAACATCCAGTAACTGGGGTACACTGCCCCCAGACATCCAGTTACTGAGGGACACTGTCACCCACACATCCGGTCAGTAGTGTGGTCAGCACAATTTACTGCAGATCCGTAAGACCATAAAATAATGGCGGAAGTTTAAGTCATTTAGCCCTTTGAGCCTGTTCCATTATTTAATTATGGTTGTTTCCTTATGCAGCCCCATTCTCCTGCCTTTTCTCTGTAACCCTTAACTACTCTACCAATTGAAAACCTCTCAATCTCATCCTTAAATTCCAGATTCCTGAACTCTGGCTGAAAAAAATCCTTCTCACAGTTCCAAAAGCACATCTCTTTACTCTTTGCCCATTCCCCCAACCTGTCCAGCTCCTGCAGCAGACTGTGTGTCTCTGTGACACCAACTGTACCTCCGGCTATCCTGACCCTGATGTATCCTCAATGCCATCTGTTCCTTCATCTGGATCATTCACGTATAAAGTGAAAAGCTGCCGTCCCAACCCTGAACCCTTTGATTCTCCATTGGTCTGTGGCAGGTGTTCTAAAAAAGCATTTTATCCCCACTCTCTCTAACTTCTGCCAGTCAGACAATCTTCTATCCATGCTGGTACCTTACCTACAATGCCATGGGCTCTTAACTTGTTTAATAGCCTCGAGAGTGGAACCTTGTCAAATATCTGTGAAAGTTCTTGTCAATTGCTTGTGCTTACTCTCCTTCCTCTAGCCAGCCTGTTACCTTCTCAAAGATCTAGAATAAAATTGTGCGAACTTCACCCTATTCTATCACATACTTCCAAGTATTCTGAAATGTCAGCTTTTATAATAGCTTTTAAAACCTTACCAATTGCCAGGGTCAAGCTAACCAGCCTACTCGGGTTCAGGTGTAATTCACCCCTTTGCACAGGTTATCCTTCCCCAGAAGAGATAACAATAATCCAGAAATCTGAAGAGGTGATGATAGGAGGTACAATGAGGTAGTAACCCCCAGGTTGCAGGAGGCAGGTAACTGGGTGACTGTCAGAAGACAGGGAAATGGGCAATCAGTACAAAGTACCCCTGTGGCCATTCCCCTCAATAATGATTATACCTTGTTGGATGCTGTTGAGGAGGATGACCTACTGGAGTGGGGGGAAGGGGGAGCAGTGGAGGTGCCACCATGACCAGGTCTCTAGACTCTAGCACTGTGTCCAGTGCTATGGCCCAGAAGGGAAAGGAGGAGAAGAGGACTGCAGTAACAGTACTGATAGGGGATTCCATAGTCAAAGAAGTACACAAGGTAATAATACACAAGGTGGATATAATAGACACCCGGAAGATATGTTGCCTCCCATGTGCCATGGTCAGTGACATCTCAGACCGAGCCCATGGCATTCTGAAGGGGGAGTGTCAGCATCCACAAGTCTTGGTACAAACAAGGCACATTTGGCAGAGAACTGTGCACCTGAGAACTGGTGCAGGAGGCAGGGGTTCAGATTTCTGGATCAATGGGATCTCTGCTGGGGAATCTATGACCTGCTCAAAAGGGATGGGTTGCACCCAAATCCAAGGAGGACGAATATCCTTGCGGGGATTTCACTGAGGTGTTGAAATTTTCTTTTACAATTTTGGATAATTTACCCTTGTAATTAATCTTTTTTTGCCTTATTGGTTTTAAAATAGTTCTCTGCTAGGTATTCAAAGCTTCCTACTAAACTTCACCATATTGTATGCCTCCTTTGCTTTGCTTTTATGCTGCACCTGAATCCTTGTCCTCTCCATTGAGTGAGGGTCCATCCCCACTGGGACTGTGGAACAAGAACAGAAGTTCCACTGGGATGGAAACCCACTCCCAACCTCCTCACTCTGCATTGGGTGTGGGCTCCATTCCCCAGTAACTGGGTCTGTGGAGAGGTACTCGTTGTCCAGGTGAAGGAGTGACTGGTGTTACTGTCTTCCTCAGTGGTTGCGTGTAAGCTGGGGACTCCCTCCTGGGATGCCGGCATCTGCATCTCTTTCAAGGGGGTCTGTGCTTGGGGTCTCCCTCAGGGGGGATGCCAGAACCCAGACCAATTGACTGTTCAGCCCTGGTGCCCCCGAGTCTGTGGGACAAAGAGCAGTGGCCCTTTCCCCCAACTCCTCTCCATATCTCTCTGTCCAGTTCAACTCCTGCTCCCAAACCTTACATGCTTGCCCCAGCCTGACTCCTTATTCCTGAGGTAGGACCCCATGTCCTCAGGGTCGGAATGGGAGACACTTGCCTGCAGACCCAGCCCCTCCTGCTGCTGTTCCTGGCCAAAGTTTTGGGTGCCGGATTACTTGGGAGCATGAGATACACAATGACCAGAATGAGTATCACAACAGAAATTATACAACCAGTGTGTGACGATACGTAATCTGTTTCTGGGGGTGTGGGGAGACACCTACCGTCAGATGTACCCCTTCCGGATTTCTTTCCCTTGCATTTGCCACAAAGGGAACACACAAGTAACACACAGAGTATCACGATGACAATGATCTAACCAGTATGTGACGATCTGTAAACTGGTACTGGGGGGGTGGGGAGAGACACCTACCGTCAGATGTACCAGATTTCTTTCCCATACGTTTGTCCCAGCGTGAGCGAAGATCATGCCGCTTTATGTAGAGTATACCGCAACACGGAAGACTGAGTATAATGATGACGGGAATGATCCAAGCAATGTGTGATGATCCGTCATCGGGATCTGGAGAGGATAAAAGATTCTGTCATTAATCCCATGCTCACACTCCCAGTGATAAGGAATCGATGGATCCAGTCCATCCCGCCACAGGCCAGAGAAAACTCCCTGTCACTGCAACACCGTGCCTCAGTCCTCTCTAATCAGCCCCACGTCACTCTTCTCCACCACCCCTCTCCCCTTCAATTATCTCCATCCCCTCCAAACAGCCCCATATCACTCCACTCCATACAGTCCCTTCCAACTGCAGCCTCCAATGTCTCGGACAGTATCCTCAATTATGTTAGTCCAGCTCCCTCTCTCAGACCCTCAGTAAACCCTCTTCCCCAGCACACTCTGACTGACTGACTGCTTCTAGTATGAAACAGTGACACAGTCCTCCCACACTCACAGGACAGGAATTAGACACAGAGACAAGCTCCATTTGCACTGGCCCATCACCCACTCCCAGAGCATGAGTTAGTTGCAGGAATCTGCACTCAGTCGGTATATGGATCTGCTGTGGAGCTGGAGGGGGTGATCTGTCTCCCTTTGACTGATGCTGGTGGGAAAGGTGGGAGGGGGGTAGTAGGTGGAGATGATAATGGTCCTTATACTCTACGACTGGTGGCTGTGGAATGAAATACTGTTGGTAGAGGCTGGAAGATCACCTGGGTGTGACTGTGAAGGAGTGTGATGGTAAAGTGCACAGCCCAGGTCAGCAGGGCCTCTCTACATGAAGAAGATCGATTTTTATATCACGGGCTTTTGTGAGGCCTCAACAATCCCGGGTGAAGAGGCTGCACAAAGTCAAAGAACCAGCACAGGAGAGCAGGAACAGATCCCCCAACCCACACTTCCACTCCCCGCCCCAGCATAGTTTATCTCTCCTCCCCTGTGCTTTTGTTACTGGATTGTATTGTGGTTGTATCTCCTAAGGTCTGTGGACCTGATGGTCATCTCTCTCTCACCAGTGGTGGGACCCACTCACAGTTACCACTGTGGACCTGATGGTCATCACACTGTCACCAGTGGTGGGACCCACCCACAATTACCACTGTGGACCTGATGGTCATCTCACTCTTACCGGTGGTGGGACCCTCCCAGAGTTACATCACTGTGGACCTGATAGTCATCACACTGTCACCAGTGGTGGGACCCTCCCACAATTACCACTGTGGACCTGATGGTCATCACATCCCCGCCGTTAGTAGGATGTTTCCACAGTTGCATCATTGTGGATCTGGTGGACAACTCATTCTCTCCGGTGTTGGGACCCTCCCACAGTTACAACTGTGGACCTGGTGGACAGTTCATTCTCTCCGGTGGTGGGACGTTCCCACAGTTACACCATTGTGGACTAGTCAGAGAAAACATCACCGAAGAGCTCCATCAGGATAGACTGGAGAACTCGTTATGGGTGGAACTGAGAAATAAAAAAGGAATGACGATGTTAATGGGGCTAAATTACAGACAACCCAGTAGTCCGCAGGATTCAGAGGAACAAATTTATAGAGAGATTGCAGACTGTTGCCAGAAACATAAGACTGTTAGAGTAGTTGATTTTAACTTTCCACATATTGACTGGGAATCCCACACTGTAAAAGAACTAGATAGAGTAGCGTTTGTCAAATGTGTTCAGGAAAGTTTCCTTCATCAGTATGTAAAGTCCCAACGAGAGTTGGTAATACTAAGTCTGCTGTAGGAAATGAGACAGGGCAGATGACAGAAGTTTGTGCAGAGGAACACTTTGTATCTAGTGATGACAATGCCATTAGTTTCAAAGTAACTATGCAAATAGGTAGTCCAATCACAAACAAGAGAAAATCTTCGGATGCTGGAAATCCAAGCAACACCTGCAAAATACTAGAGGAACTTAGCCGGCCAGGCAGCATCTATGGAAAAGAGTACAGACGACATATCGGGCCGAGACCCTCAGGGTTGACTGTACTGTTTCCTTTAGGTGCCGCCTGGCCTGTTGAGTTCCCCCAGCATTTTGTGAATGATACAAGGAGATTGGTCTGGTCTGTGAGTTGAGATTCTGAATTGGAGAAAGGCCAATTTTGATGGTATCAGAAATGATCTGGAAAGTGTGGTTTGGGACAGGCTGTTTCCGACAAAGGTGTACTTGGAAAGTAGAAGGCCTTCAAAAATGAAATTTTGAGAATACAGAGATTGTATGTGCTTGTCAGAATAAAAGTTAAAGATAACAACTGTAGGGAACTTTGGTTTTCAAGAGATCTTGAGCCCCTGTTTAAGAGTCAAAAGGAGGTGTATAGCAGGCAGAGGCAAGTATGAACAAATGAGGTGCTTATGAAGTACAAGAAATGCAAGAGAAGACTTAAGAAAGAAATTAGAAAGACTAAAAGAAGGTATGAAGTTGCTGTAGCAGACAAGGTGAAGGAGAATCCTAAAGGACTCTACAGGTATGTTAAGAGCAAAAGGATTGCTAGGGACAAAATTGGTTTGCTGGAAGACCTGAATGGTAGTCCATGTCTGGGGCCAAAACAGATGGGGGAGATCTTAAATGGATTCTTTGCATCTGTATTTACTCGGGAGGTGGGTACAGGGTCTACAGAATTGAGCCATAGTGGCAACGTCATGGACCCTGTACAGATTACAGAGCCGGAGGTGTTTGCTACCTTGAGACAAATCAGGGTGGATAAATCCACAGGACCTGACAAGGTGTTCCCTTGGATCCTTTGGAAGCCAAGTGCAGAAATTTCCAGGGGCCTAGCAGAGATATCTAAATCACCCTTAGTGATAGGAGAGATACCAAAGGATTGGGGGATAGCCAATGTTGTTCCACTGTTTAAAAAAAAAAGGCTCTAAGGGACCAGGAATTAAGGAATTGCACAGATATAGACTGCTAAGGATAATCAGCATGGCTTTGTACGTGGCAGGTCATGTCTAATTAATCTTGTAAAGTTTTTATCAAGGAAGTTGCCAAGAGAGTGGATGAAGGCAAGGTAGTGGATGTTGTCTACATAGATTTTAGAAAGGCATTTGACGATGTCCCACATGTGAGTCTGATCAAGAAGGTTCTGTTGCTTGGCATGCAGGATGAGAGAATAAATTGGATTAGACATTGGCTTTGTGGAAGAAGCCAGATAGTGGTAGTAGAGGGTTGCCTCTCGGACTGCAGGCCTGTAACTAGTGGTGTCCGAGTGGTGTCAATGCTGGGTCCTTTGTTGTTTGCCATCTGTATCGACGATCTAAATGTTCATGTGGTTAACAAGATCAGCAAATTTGTGGATGACACAGTTTGGGGGTGTAGTGGACAGTGGGGAAAGATATCATGGATTGCAAAGAAATCTGTATCAGCTGGTAAAATGGACTGAAAAATAGTAGATGGAATTTAATGCAGACAAGTAGGTGGTTTGGCATTTCAGTAGGACCAGTCAGAACAGGTCTTACACAGTGACTGGCAGGGCATTGAGGACTGTGGGAGAACAAAGGGATCTGGAAATACAGATACATAATTTGTTGACAATGATATCACAGACAGATGGAGTCATAAAGAAAGCTTTTGGCACATTGGCCTTCATAAGATGAGAAGTTATGTTGAAGTTGTATAAGATATCAGTGAGGCCTTTTTTGGAACATTGTATGGAGTTTTGGTCACCTACTTCCAGGAAGGATGTAAACAGGGTTGAGAGAGTGAAGAGAAAATTTACAAGGGTGTTGCTGGGTCAGGAGGACTTGGGTTATAAGGAAAGGTTGAATAGATCACAACTGTATTCTTTAGAACGTAGACAATTGGGAGGAGATTTGATAGAGATATACAAAATTATGAGGGTATAATAGGGTAAATGCAAAGGCTTTTTCCACTGATGTTGGGTAGGACTACCACCAGAGATCATTGGTTAAGGTTGAAAGGTGAGAAGTTTAAGGCAAACATGAAGGGAAACTTCTTCACTCAGAGGGTCACGAGATTGTGGAATGAGCTGCCAGTGCAAGTGGTCCATGCCAGCTCGATTTCAATATTTAAGAGAAAATTGGATACTCAAGTACGTGGATAAAAGGGATATAGAGGCCAATGTGTCAGCACAGGTCATTGCAAGTAGGCAGTTTAAATGGTATCAGCATGGATGAGATGGACCGAAGGGCTGGTTTCTGTGCTGTATTTCTGTGTGACTATGACTCTAAAGGACTCACTGTGGATGAGATACTTCTGCTGGTGGACACACTTGAGGTCTCCACCAGCTTTCTAATCGGCCTATTCCCCATGAGCTCCTTTTCTACTATCTGCATCTTCTGGGAGGTGCAGCTGGAGATCACCCCATTCCCACTCAATCATCAGCACATCAGCCACGTCTCCTCCTTCTACCGCAAGTTGATGTGGAAGGACGTTACTGATGGACAGTTCATTGTCTACTTCCCGGTGACAGCTTTGTGTCCCAGACCTCAGGCTGTGCTTGGTGCCACTGGGATAGGACTGTTATTCTTGGCCTCTAACCCACTTCAGGAGCAGTAGATGTGGATCAGCAGCTGGTTAGGAGGGAGGGAACTTTTTGGGTGGAAGTAAGGTGCAGAGGGTGATTAAATGTTTCCATTCTCATCCCTGGCCACCAACTCCAGTACTGCCCTTTCCCTGGGCCTGACCCTGGGAAGTCCACCTGTCCCGAGGCTGGGGGAGTCAGACAGGAGGATGGAGTGCTGGAGGTAGTGACTTCCTCTTTGATAGAGTGTCTGAGCCTCTATACCCGTCGCTGGAGGAGGAAATGCTTTCACTGAGTTGCAGGGTGCTTTTGAGGTGCAGGGACCATTTGGGGTTGGGGGATGAAGGCAGCTACTGGATCCACAGACTTGATAGCCAATGCCTTGAACTATACAGCTCCTGACTGACCATGCTAAGTTGCTGGAATTGAAGAAGGATATATTCAGGACCATCCAGGATGCTGAGAGCATCACAGGTAACAGTTTTTGTGTGGTGGTCACAGATACGCTGCAGCCTGCAGATGGGTCGGTGAACACCAGGAACGGTAGCGGGAGCAGCAACAAGTACTTCCCTTTGGATACTGCTGCTGGGGTGGGAGGGGAAATGACTGATCAGGGCACAGCAGCAGCAGCCAGGTGGGTGGCACTGTGACCACTCTGAGGCTCAGTGGGGAAGGGTAAAGTCACACTGAGCAATAGTGACAGCTTATTATCACTCAGCACTGTTCCCTCCAAACTGCACCGGTACATGGCTGCACAATAACTGAAATGCTCTCATGCACATAGCCTTTGTTGCCATGCTGCAGCAATTGGATGCAGCTAGAAAAAGTTTACGAAACATGAAAGATTTACTTTGTTGTACTGTATTTCATTTTACCCTTCAATTAATAAATAAAAATCAAAAGTATGGAAAAGAGTAAACAGTCGACATTACAGGTCATGACCCTTCAAAGGACTGCCAAAGGGTTTTGGCCTGAAACGTCGACTACTTTTTTCCATAGGTGCTGCCTGGCCTGCTGAGTTCCTCCAGTGTGTTGCTCGGATTTCCAGCATCTGCAGATTTTCTCCTGTTTGTGATTCTATTACGCCGGGTGTGGGTCTGCTCCTATATCTGTGAACGTTGCTGAGCTCAGACCTCAGTCTGGGCCATGAGCAAGCAGTGCTCTGAGAAACAGACAGAACTGGGATCCCTGAACATGATAGACCACACCTTTGACCAAGAGATACTGTTGGATCTGTTTAACCGTGACCCACAGATATAGACCATTTGGCCCATCCACAACAGCCCCTCCCACTGTTGCGAAGAACGGGTGAACCCAAACACAGGACACTGACATGGAGGTAGAGTCATCTGAAGAGTGTTTCTTAATGGTTGCAGGGAAGGCAGGCTGCATGCAATGCTCCACACTGGCTGAAGCAACAACCCGGCGATGAGTGGATGGAAAGCCGGGGTATTTATGCTGCAGCTTAGATGAGATTCAGGTGCACCACAATCAGGAAGCCCGGGAGAACAAAAGGAAACACACACACACACACACACACACACACACACACACACACACACACACACACACACACACACACACACACACACACACACACACACACACACACACACACACACACACACACACACACACATTAGGAGATCATGAGGAATAAACGGGAGAGACGACCGGGACAGTGAGAGTACCCCCCCCACCCCCCGCCCCCCGCAAATGGGGGTCTCCAGGTGAAACACCTGGCTTGCCCGGTTTGCCGTGATGGAAGTCTCGGATGAGGGAAGGATCTAAGATGAAATAGTGAAGGATCCAGGTGCGCTCCTCAGGACTGTATCACTCCCAACCAACGAGGTAGTGGAAACCCCTGCCTCGACAGCGCACATCCAGTATTCGCAGGACGGTGTAGGCTGGGTGATTGTCGACAACCCAGGCGGGTGGAAGGGGTTCAGCAGGTGGGCACAAAGGGCTGACAGACACAGGTTTCAGTTGGGAGACGTGGAACGTGGGATGAATGCACATGGATCTGGGTAGTTTGAGGTTGAGGGATTGATCATGCTCTCGATTTCGAATGGTCCAATGTAACGAGGGGTGAATTTCTTGGATTCGGTTTTGAGGGGGATGTCTCCTGAAGAAAGCCAAACCTTCTGACCAGGCTGATAGTTGGGTGCTGGAATTCGGTGGCGATCAGTGATAGCGGGTTCCGGTCAGCGGAGCGGAGCAGGGCCGAGCGAGCATCCCTCCAGACCTTGCGGCACCGGTGGAGATGGGCCTGAACTGAAGGTACAGCGATGTTGTCTTCGTGGGCAGGAACCAGAGGGGGTTGGTAGCCTAGGGAACATTCGAAAGGGGACATACCAGAGACAGCGCTGGTCAAGGAGTTGTGGGCAAACTCAATCCAAGTGAGACGGGTGCTTCAGGACGATGGGTCACTGGCGGAAATGCAGCGCAGTGCTGCTTCCAGATCCTGACTGGCTCGCTCTGTCTGACCGTTAGTCTGTGGATGGAAACCGGAAGACAGACTCATTGAAGCTCCGAGGGCTTGACAGAAGGATCTCCGGACTTGGGAGATGGATTGGGGGCTCCGGTCAGAAACGATGTCAGAGGGATTTCCATGAAGCTGGAAGACGTGTTGGACAAGGAGGTTGGCAGTTTCACGGGCTGTAGGCAGTTTGGGAAGGGCTATGAAGTGCATGGCTTTGGAAAAACGGTCCACAACGGTGAGTATAGCTGTGTTACCATGTGAATGGAGTAGACCAGTGATGAAATCCAGAGCGATGTGGGAACAAGGGCGGCCAGGGACAGGTAGGGGATGAAGCAGCCCAGCAGGTGGCCAATGGGAGGCTTTTCCACGGGCATACACAGTACAGCCGGAGACGAAGGAGCGAGTGTCAGTATCTATGGTGGGCACCAGGAATGTTGCTTCAAAAGGGACAGCGTGAGTCCGATTCTAGGATGGCAGGCGAACCAGGAAGTAGGTCCCCACTGAAGAAACTGAGAACGGACAGAGTCAGGCACGAAGAGGCGACTGGGGTAGGGGGGATTGCCTGGGTCTGGCTGAGTCCATTGGGCCTCTCTAATTATGGACTCGATCTCCCGGGTGAGAGCAGCCATGACACAGGATGGTGGAAGGATGGTATCAGGATTGGAAGGACCCACCTCGGAGATGTACTAGCGAGAGAGAGCATCTGACTTTATGTTTCTGGAACCAGGACGGTAGGTAAGGCTGAAGCTGAAGCGGCCAAAGAACAGTGCCCAACGGGCCTGGCGGGAGTTAAGGCGTTTAGCTGTCTGAATGTATGTCAAGTTCTTATGGTCTGTCCAAACAACGAATGGGTGTTCTGCTCCCTCCAGCCAGTGCCTCCACTCCTCCAAGGCGAGTTTAACGGCCAACAACTCACGGTTCCCAACGTCATAGTTACGTTCAGCGGGGGATAGACGGCGAGAGAAAAAGGTGCAGTGATAGAGCTTTTGGTGTGGGATGGAGCGTTGAGAGAGGACTGCCCCCACCCCAGTGCCGGAGGCGTCCTCCTCCACTATGAACTGGCGAGATGGGTCAGTTCTGGTCAGTTCCACCAGGATGGGAGTGGAGGTGAAACGCCTCTTAAGCTCTGAGAAGGCTGAGTTCACTTCGGGAGTCCAGTGGAAGGGGGTCGCAGGAGAGGTGAGCTGGGTAAGGGGCACTGCCACCCGGTTGTAGTCCCTAATGAAGTGACGGTAGAAATTGGCGAATCCCAGAAATCGCTGGAGTTGTTTAAGCGACATGGGTTTGGGCCACTCTGCCACCACCCGGATCTTTTCAGGATCCATTCTCACCTGCCCGCCCTCAATGATGTATCCCAGGAAAATGACGGAACGGGCATGGAATTCGAACTTCTCCGCCTTAACAAATAGTTCATTCTCCAAGAGCCTCTGAAGAACCTGGCAAACATGGAGGGTGTGCTCCTGGAGATTACAGGAGAAAATTAGGATATCATCCAGATAAACGAAGACAAATTGGTTGATGAAGTCCCTAAGGACATCATTGACCAGAGCCTGGAACATCGCAGGAGTGCTGGTCAAGCCAAAAGGCATCACCAGGTATTCAAAATGGCTGAGGGGGGTGTTGAAGGCTGTCTTCCATTCATCTCCTTCCCGTATCCTGACCAGGTGACAGGTGTTCCACAAATCCAATTTAGTGAAGACAGTGGCTCCGTGAAGGAGCTCGAATGCTGAGCTGGTCAGGGGCTGGGGATACTTATTCTTTATGGTAATGTTGTTCAGGCCACGGTAATCGATGCACGGGCGTAGTGAGCCGTCTTTCTTCGCCACAAAGCAGAAACCAGTGTCTACGGGGGAAGATGAGGGTTGGATGATGCCAGCTGCGAGGGAGTCGTTTATGTATGTCTCCATTGCTTCTCTTTCTGGATGGGACAGGCTATACAGCTGACTGGGGGGTAATGAGGCTCCGGGGAGAAGGTCAATCGCGCAGTCGATGCGATTGACCGATGTGGAGGCAGAGAAAGGGCCCGTTGCTTACTAAACACCTCTCCAAGATCATGATATTTTACGGGAACTGTAGACAAGTCAGGGGGCTGAGAGGCGGACGAGGTAGCAGTGACCTCCACAGGGGGAAAGGCTGATTGCAGACAAGAAGAATGGCAGAACGAGCTCCAGCTGACTGTCTTCCCGGTGGGCCAGTCAATGTGGGGGTTATGACGGCTTAGCCACTGGTGGCCGAGTACAAAAGGGGCCTGAGGAGAGGAGATTAGATTGAACCGTATCTGTTCCCGATGGTTTCCAGAGAGAAGGAGAAGCAGGGATTCCATGCAGTGCGTGACATGGGCTGGGAGTCTACCGTCTAGCGCATTGGCGTCCAGTGGGGTACGCAGAGGCTCACAGGAAATACCGGCTTGGAGAGCTAGGTTTTCATCCAGGATGTTTCCCTCTACGTCAGAGTCCACTAGCGCTAGCAGAGGCAATAAACAATAGACAATAGGTGCAGGAGTAGGGCATTCGTCCCTTCGAGCCAGCACCACCATTCAATGTGATCATGGCTGATCATCACAAACAGTACCCCGTTCCTGCCCTCTCCCCATATCCCTTGACTTCGCTATCTTTAAGAGCTCTATCTAACTCTTTCTTGAAAGCATCCAGAGAATTGGCCTCCACTGCCTCCTGAGGCAGAGCATTCTATAGATCCACAACTCTCTGGGTGAAAAAGTTTTTCCTCAGCTCTGTTCTAAATGGCCTACACCTTATCCTTAAACTGTGGCTTCTGGTTCTGGACTCCCTCAACATCGGGAACATGTTTCCTGCCTCTAGTGTGTCCAATCCCTTAATAATCTTATAATCAAATACTGTTGGTTAATACAGAGTGACTTGAAGGGGCATTCGGGGTCAGGGGATGAAAGGGAAGGTTGTCTGACTCACCAGGGTCCCCACTGCTACTGGTGAGCGCCCCTCCTTTTGGCCGAAGGGGACAGTTGGGAAGGAAGTGGCCGGACTGACCGCAACATGAACACTCTCCCGCTCTCGTTCTCCAGAGATGTTCAGCGGGAGAAAGGCGGGTCCGCCCCAGCTTCATGGGTTGCTCTCCCTGGGCAGTCGAAGCAGCACAGCTGGGAGCTACTCGGGGTGCAGAAGGGGGAGAGAGGCTTGTACTGGCGGGAGGCGGTAAAGAGAACTGAGAAGTGGTCAAAGGTGGTGGATGACCAGTTCTCTCTTTGTGGCGCTCCCGGATGCGATTGTCCAACCTGGTGGCCAGCGGGGTCAGGGAATCCAGGCTGTCGGAATCGTCTCTCACCACCAACTCGTCCTTCATCAGGTCGCTAAGTCTATTCCAAAAAAACCCCTAGAGTGACTCTTTGTTCCACCCCGAGTCGGCTGTTAATGTCCGGAACTCCACTGAATATTCAGCAACACTGCAGGAGCCCTGGTGGAGAATGAGTAGGTGCTTGGTGGCGTCTTTATCCCGGACTGGGTGATCGAAGACCTTTCTCATCTCCACAATGAAAATGGCAGAAGAGGAGCAAATATCAGGTTGGTTGTCCCAAACCGCTGTGGCCACGCTAATACTTTCCCCTTAGCAACCCCACGACATAAGCAACTTCAGGCTTATCTGTGGAGTAGGTCGACAGCTGCTGCTCAAACACCAGGGAGCACTGAAGGAGGAAACCCCGGCACTTCCCCAGGTCTCCGGTGTAGTGCTCCAGCTCTGGTACGTGAGGCTCTCTGGGCGGGCTAGGCTGGTTCCAGGTGTGGTTGAGTGAGGTGAGCGGAGACACGGTCCACCTGGTTACCGATCTGTGTGACGTGCGCAGACAGGGAACGGAGGTTCTCCACGACCTCCCGGAGGAGTTGGTCGTGCTGTCCCAGAGGGAACCCTAGCTGGCGAGAGTTTGTTGGATGGTGTTTGTGTCCGCTGGGTCCATGTTGGCTAGATCGTTCTGTTGCGAAGAACGGGTGAACCCAAACACAGGACACTGACACGGAGGTAGAGTCATCTGAAGAGTGTTTCTTAATGGTTGCAGGGAAGGCAGGCGGCATGCAATGCTCCACACTGGCTGAAGCAACAACCCGGCGATGAGTGGATGGAAAGCCGGGGTATTTATGCTGCAGCTTAGATGAGATTCAGGGGCACCACAATCAGGAAGCCCGGGAGAACAAAAGGAACCACACACACATGCGCGCGCGAGCCAGAGAAACACGGGGAAAAGGGGATTAGGAGAACATGAGGAATGAAAGGGAGGGACAGCTGGGACTGTGAACTGGGATCCCTGAACAAGACAGACCACACCTTTGACCAAGAGATACTGTGGGATCTGTTTAACCGTGACCCACAGATATAGACCATTTGGCCCATCCACAACAGCCCCTCCTACTCCATTAGCTATTGCTTTGTTTTCCACTCCATATGTACTCAGACACATGAGGCTCCCCGTTGACAGTTCGATGGTTTACAGTCTCTGGGGATGTGGTGAGTGTGTCCTTCAGCCTCACATTGACTCAGCCACACTACACTGGGACCGTGAGCCCAGCTCTGGATATGGACAGTCAGTGGGGTTCAGAAAACAGAGGAACACACAGAATCTGCCCTCGCCCATTAATTAAGGGTGTTGCAGGAACTGGTGAAACCCGGGCCTGTTCACAGTATCTCACTTACCATATACATTCAGTAGCACTTTCATCTCAGTCCGTATTCCTGAACTTGCCGTAACAATCACCTCATAAACATCAGTGTCCTCTTTCTGTACATCATGGATTTTTAAACTACAGTCTTCAGGATGACGATCTATCCGTTGCTTGTACTTTTCAGTACCGAAGGATGTGAACTTCCCATTCACACATTCCGCTATCTTGGTTGGGCCCGATACGATTCTCCACACAACCTCAGTAATATTTGCTGCTTTTAGGATGTCAGAAGTTATCCAAGCTACGTGTCCAACCTCAACTTTCATAATGCAAATCTCATCTGAGGAGACAAGTGAATGCAGTTATCAGAAGGAGGAATTAGTGCTGAGGAATCACAGACACAGGAGCAGGCCATTTCAAATTTCAGGATTCAAATCCATGGTTGTTTATTGTCATTCTTCAGTACACAAGTGTACAGGTGTAAAGGAGAACAAAATAATTGTTACCTGATCTAATACAGCATTAAAAACATGAAGCATAAAGAACACAATAAATATAGACATGAGACAGGCAGCAGATGCTGGAAATCCAAAGCAAAACACAAAATGCTGGAGGAACTCAGCAGGTCAGGCAGCAGCTATGGAAATGAATAAACAGTTGCCGTTTTGGGCCGAAAACCTACATAAGAGTAGCTGATGTACATAAACTGATTGCATGTTCATGAAGTGACAATAGGTACAGGAATATCTGTACATTATGTTACTCTGACAGTAGATTACAACATAATGGTGGTGGGGTAATTGGTGGAGGTGTTGATGGCTTGAGGGGAGTCTGCTGGCACAGCGTCTGGGTCCCAGCCCAGTGAGAGAGCTGGGCCACAGTGAGCCCACAGAGGGAAGAGTGAAGACTTCTTACACCCAGTCCTGAGGAAGGAGGTTGCAGCCTGCAGACAGATATCAATAGAGGGGGCAGAGTTGGGGGTGGTGGGGCACAGACATGACAAATTGGACCCAGTCCAGGGATGCGGTGCGGTACTGTTTGGGGAAAGTGAACATGATGAAGGAAGGTGGGATAAATGGGAGGGTGTAAGTGGTGTGGAGGAAAACGGGAACATGGAGAGCATGTCCACAGATCTCTGAATGAGGAATGACAAGAGGGTGAGGCAGTGAAGAGGCAGACTGTATCCCTGTGTTTGTTGATCAGGATACCAGATCTGTGAACAGGGTTAATGGAAGTCTGGGTGGGGATGGTCAGAGCTGAGGCAAGACAAGACAGCTCTGTGGATGGAACAGGGCTGGGGTTGGTTGATTGAGAAGTCATGTCAGAAAGAGGGGGATTCAAAGGAACAGAGGCTGAGGGCAGATTTAATTGGGTCATGAAACAATGAGGGTCCCTGACTGTAAACAGAAAGGAGCTCTGTCTCTGGGCAGAGCAGACGATACCAAGAGCCGCAGAAAGTACTAGACCGAACGGTGAGAGGGAAGTGGGGACTGTACTGCAGGGAAAACATTGCCATGGGCTGGGAGGGGTGGTGGAGGCCATGATGGTCCTCACACAGACCAAACCCTGTATGAATAGGACCAGTCACACTCTCACTGAATGTGAGAGAGAGAGACCGTGGTGTGGATATGTGAAATGAGCTGGACTGACACAGCATGAAGCTAGCAGGAATTGACAGGCTGACGAACCACATTTGCTGCAATCTTCTGGTGTCAGTGATTTCAGAGCTGGTTCACAATGGGCCACATGACCTTCCTCGGTTTTATGAGTTCCCAACATCTGTGGACCCATCATTATGCGTTCCCACACCAAGGAGAGCTGAGTTTATATACAGTCAAACCCTCTACAATGTCCTGACATACACCTCTAGGACAGGGAAGGCTGGGGTTACATACAGAGTCAAACCCATCTACAATGTCTCAACACATACTTCTATGACAGGGCAGGCTGAAATGTTCCACCTTCAGACCCTGCAGGGTTATCTTCACACTGGGCATCCTCCCAGACCGATGGTGTGGTTTATCTACCAGAGACTCTGCCCCTCGGGAGGACTCCCAGCAATAGATATCAGCTGTTCTGCTCTGTTGTAATGACCAGTTTATGAACTGGGACGGTCACCTTCAGTCAGAGTGTTCCTCCACCAGCACTGAGAGACTTTCTGGCTCCACGGATGGGTGGGTGGATGAGGCAATGGATTGGATGGGACTCATAGCTGAAGCCTCCAGCCATTCTGTCACAATGGGTGTTGAGGGGGCTGATCATTGAGGGGTCATTCAGACCTGACTGCCACCACAGCCAGAACTATTCATCAGACCAAGGCTCAGAAGCTCTTCTTGAGATCTGGCCTCTCTATGTCATTTCTCCAGGAACAGAGATATTTCTGTTAGAAGCTGCTCCTGAAAACTCTTCATTTTTTCACACTGGACATGTTGTGCCAGTCTGTTCTGGTATCTGGAGTGGAGTTCTTTATGTGAGAGTCCTCCCCCTTTCCACTGAGACCCGGAGAAGAGAATGTTGTGTAACAGATTCCCAAGTCAATTAATGGGCTCCCCAGCCAGCTCTCATTTCTGCAGCCATGAGGAGACAGTCTATCATGTATACATGGAGTGTGAGAGGCTGTAGGACTACTGAACTATGTGAGGGGCTGTACCTCAAGTTCTGCTGCACATCAGCCCTACCCTTGTGTCCTTTCATCACCCAAAGCGAAGGCAGGTGAGTCACTTGGGAATTCTCCAGGTCAATTTGCTCCTGGGTCTGGCCAAGGTGGTCATTTTCAGATCCAAGTGGTGGCCACTTGGGGGTTTTCCCTGACCCAAATGCCCTTCTTCTGGAGTTGTGTCCATACCGGTGTGTCCCAGGAGAAGGAGCACATGGGCTCTCTGGAGGGCAATGTGTTAGCTTCAATTATGTACATATTGTGATGGGAATGTGTATGTTGTAAATATGAAAATCATATTTTTAAGAAAGACTCAGCTGAGTTTGCAATAGGAAAGAAAGAGGGGGAGGTAGGGAGGGCCCCAGATGGTCATCAACCTCAGTGGAGGGAGAGGGCAGGCAGAGAGCAGTTTATTCTTGCACAAAAGAAAAAGCGTTCCTTCTGTTATATAATGTCAGTGTGGCAGAATAATGTTGAGATAATGTTGAGGGAGGTTGAAGAGAATGAATAATCAGTGGGGTGGGTTTATAAATGCACCAATCTTGCTTAACCCCAGTGAACTCCCTCCACGCCCCCCAAGTGAATGGCCCACATCTCCCAGGGCTGTGTGGGAAGAAAGGTTGATTGCAGTCTTGTGTAGACATCTCCCAGCTGACTGAGGTGAAGAAGCCTCCCCCAGACCAAGAGCCAGCACAGGACAGCAAGAGTAGACCCAGTGAAGGGGAAAATCTCTTGTCTGTCAACTTCAGGGCCTGGAATTCCTAGTTCTTGACAAAGAGCTATCGAGGTTTCTAACTGAACCAGATGCTTGTGCCTCTTCTGAGGAAATGTCCATGCCCAGGTGTCCCTGGGGAAGGGAGCATACCGTGTCTCCTTGGATCAGTGGGTATTCCGGGACTGGAGCGTGTCCTGGACAAGGATATCCATGTTTAAAAATGAGAACCATTCTCATGAAAGTCAGTGAACATAAGTAAACTTTTTCTGTAAAAGGGCACAGATTAGACACAAAGTAAAACTCCATCAGCACTGTCTTATTGAACAGTCTGGGCAGCCTCTTTAAATTCCAGTTGTTCCCTCTGACACTCACCAGATTTGGTCTTTTCACAGATGTCTCCCAGCCAGAACTCTGTTGTTTCTTTACTGATTTGGTTCCAGGCCTCACACTTGTACAGGACTTCTTTGACCTGTTTTTCTTCTCCATGCTGCTGGAGGTGATAGTGGCTGCCACTTCCCACAGCTTCTCCTCCCTTCCACCACCTGAAGCTGATGGAGCTGCCGAAATTTGCAGAGCAGATCAAGGTGATATTGCAAGTCTTGGCGGTGTACTGAACCTTGATGTCTGTACCTGACACACGATCTGAGGTTGAGACAGAAAAAAGAAAGGTAAATTAAGAAGATTCTTATGGATACCTTAATCCCCAACTCCTGCATTCCATCCCAACAACCAAATGAAATTTAATCCAATCCCAACTCATTTCCAACCCAACAGTTTAACTCTTCTCTCACCCTTCAGTTCAGACAGTTACTGCTGGAGGAAGTTCCCACAAGTGTTACACCCTTTTTCACAACAGTTACTCCTAAAGCTCCGTCATGTCTTGCTGATGTCTCTGTGTTCCAGGATTCACTCCAGTTCCATTTCTTTGTTCAGTAGAAACTTTCTGTTAGACCATTCAGCCCCTTCCTGTCTGCTCCCCATTCAGCAATATCATGGCTGATTGCCCTCCACCTCATTTTCCTGCACCAAACACATCCTTTAATTCCCTTGATATCCAAAACCCATCCACATCTACCTTGAATACCCCATATGACTGAGCTTCTGTAGTCCTCTTTAGTAAAGAGTTGTGGAAATTCACTGGCCTCTGGGCGTGATTTTTCCAATGTATTTATTCCTCTCTTAGACTGGAGTAGCTGACCTCATATTCTATCACTCCAGCCAGGGGTCCATCCTGCTGAACCCTAAGAGATGTTTGGATGTTTCAGTGTGATCACCTTTCATCCCTTCAGTTTCCAGCAGACACCGCCATAGAAGGCCAACTCTCAAATAATGATGAGTCAGAGCCTAGGAGTGAGGTAAGGAGCCTAGCGATGTGTTGTCATGACAGCCATCTTTCGCAATGTCAGCAAAACAAAAGAGTTGGTCATTGACTTCAAAAAGTTGAGGATGGTGGTGTGGAGAGTGAGGATAGGGAATGTTGCACACAATCCTTAACCTCAATAGTGCTGAAGCTGCGATGGCTGAAGTTCCCAGGACTGAACATCACCTATAGACAGTCCTCGTCAAACTCAATAAAGGTTCAAAGGTTCATATGATTGTTAAAGTATGTATGTACAATACAACTCTGATATTTGTCTACTTCAGACAGCCACTAAATACAGAAAGAAATGGTGTTGATGGAGGGTGTCTCTCCAGACCTGTCTCTTAGCCCTACCAAAGGGGTCTCAGCTATCAATCAATTCTGAATGACTGTGTCCATCAAACCATGCCACTGCTGCAGTCCACTGAGGAATGCCAACAAGCAAAATACTGTCCTTGCAGCGAGAAAGTAAATAAACCAGGAAGAGTCACAACACAGTCAAGCTGCAATCTCCCTCTCTCTTATCTGTCGCAGATGTTCTGGCCTGTTTTCGTCTCTCTCTCTCTCATGAGCAGCATAGCAACAGTAATAGTTCATGATTCCCAGGGGGGGATGGGTAACTCTGCACCCCATTGTCCATCAGATCTGTTCATCACTCATAACACCCCCATCCCTCCAGGTGAAAATTAACTAATAAAGCATATGACAGAATTACAGAGTGTAACAAAATACATCACACTTGTTATGGCAACTGTTTTGTACATAACTGCAAGAAACTGCAGAGAGTTGTGAACACAACTAAGTACATCATGGAAACCAGCCTCCTCTCCATGTACTCTTGTCCACAATTTGTTTACAACATAGAAAAGACACCATGTCAGAGATTAGAACTGTCATAAAGTCAGCGAAAATTACAGCACAGTAACAGTGCTTTGGTCCACCTGCTCCATGCCAAAATCATTTAAACTGTCTACTCCAATCAACCAGTGCCAGGAACATTGCCCTCCATACAGTATCATCCATGTACCTATCCAAACTTCTCTTAAATGTTGAAATTGAGCTTGCATGCACCACTTCTGGTGACAGCTCATTTCATACTCTCATGACCCTCTGCGAAGAATTTTTCCCTCATGTTCCCCCTAAACTTTTCACCTTCCACCATTAACCCATGACCTCTGGTTGTAGTCCTACCCAACCGTAGTGGAAAAAAAAGCCTGCATGCATTTACTCTATTTATACCCTCATAAGTTGGCATCAATCAATCAAATCTCCCCTCATTCTTTTACATTCCAAGGAATAATGTCCTAACCTGTTCAATTTTTCCTTATAACTCACGTCTTCCAGACCCGGCAACATCCTTGTAAATTTTCTCTGTACTCTTTCAACATTATTTACATCTTTCCTGTAGGTAGGAGACCAAAACTGTACATAATTCTCCAAAGTAGGCCTCATCAACATTCTATGCAACTTCAACTAACATGGCAACTCCTGTACTCAATACTTTGATTTATGAAGGCTAATGTTCCAAAATTCTTCTTTACGACCCTATCTACCTCTGACACCACTTTCAATTAATTAAAGACCTGTATTCCTAGATCCCTTCGTTCTACCACACTCCCCAGTGGCATATCATTCACAGGGTAAGACCTACCCTGGTTGGTCCTACCAAAGTAAAACACCTCACACTTATCACATTAAATTGCATGTGCCATTTTTCAGTCCATTTTCAGCTGGTCCAGAATCCGCTGCAAGATCTGATGGTCTTCCTTTCTGTCTACTACATCCATAATCTTGATGCCATATGCAAATTTGCTGATCCAGTTAACCACATTATCATCCAGATCATTGATATAGATGGCAAACGACAATGGACCCAGCACAAATCCCTGCAGCACTCGCCTTGTCACAGGCATCCAGTCAGAGAAGCAGCAATAGCTGATTAATTCAGCCAAAACAATCTATGACCTCTGATGTCCTCTGGCAGTACAAGGAAAGTCAGAAATACAGAGCATCGGCAGCCATCTGGATGATGTAGATGGGGCAGCCAGCAGGATCTATCAATGGATCTGATCAAGACATTGAGAACACTGGAGTCTCACTGTAACTAATTGTACTGTTAAGTGTCGACTCTGTTTCTCCGTGATACTAAATAAACTCCCTGCTTTCATTACAGAACTTGGGTCCATGCTTTTCAGGTCAGAATTAATTGGGAGTTCTTGGTGAGACTATTTAGTTGTCCTCTGTCTCACTGAAGTTGTAACGGATGAAGAGGGGTAAATGCCCTTAGTTGGTAAAGTTACCAAGTGACAGCAATGATCACGGAGACTGGGAGCAGGTGTGAAGTAGTCAAGGACAGAACCTGCCTGGAGTGAATCAACAGTGGTGAGAGCCACGAGGATGTTCCACCTCATGGGGTAGAGGGTGGAATCTAGAATGAGGACACAGTATCAGAATAAGTGTCTGCCCATTTCACACAGAGACGAGGAGTTGGGGGTGTGGGGAACAGGAAGCAAAGTGGAGCTGAGGCTGTCATACCAGCCCTGACAGGAGTAGGCACGAGGGGCAGAATGGCCTCCTCCTCCTATTTCTCATTTTCTATGTTATCCCTCCAATGGGAACCATTTAACCCTGGGGTGGAAGAGAGAACATTTCTCAGCCAAACTCTAGCTGGATGTTGCTGGCTGAGATTATTTTCAATGGTTCACTGGTTCAATTTAATATCAGAGAATCTACACAGTATACAACCTGAAATTCTCACTCTTCACACACATCCCCAAAACACAGAAAATCCCCAGAGAATGACTGACAGAAAAATATTAGAACCACAAAGCCCCCTACACCCCTCCCACGCACAAGTGGCAGCAAAGCATAAACTCTCCCCCCCTTCCCGTTCCACCCACATTCCAGCAGGAAGCATCAGCCCCTCACACCTTAAAGCCAGTGATAACAAAGCCCCCAAAGAGACTATGATCTAGGTCCATCAAAAACTACAGTCCACATACCAGCACTTCAACATGTCACAGGGAGAGAGAGGTGTCACCCCTTCCACAGTGAGAGAGGAGACCAACAAACAGCTCACTGTTTCGATAAAGTAGTCTACAGTCTACTTTAAATGTAATGTTACTGTTAGAGTGAGTCAGGAACCATATTGCTGTGTGTGAGTGTGCTGTTGTGTCCATGTACTGTGTCACTCACTGGGACACTATATTCAGTGTAATGAATACACAGGGTCTCACTCAGCACAGCACAGCATGAAGGCTGAGGAATAAACACCTTGCTGAGCTCAGTCTGGGCAATTAACAAGCAGTGCCCTGGGAAACTGATGGAATTACTGGAATCCCTGAACATGACAGACCAGATTTCTAACTGGGGATACAGTGACCCACAGACCATTCACCCCCCCTACAGACCCTCCCACCTTATGGGTCCATTGTTCAGTTCAGGGCTCCCATGTGTCAAGCACAGAAACAGCAATGGAAAGAGGCCATTCAGCCCATCTCACCGATCACTGTGCTGTCCTGAGCTAGTCCCATTTTCCTCCACACCTTTCATCCATGAACCTGTCCAAATGGTTTATAAACACTCAACTTGTAACCACATCTTCCATAGTCCACCCCGAGTGCTGATCTCCTCCAGACTCAGTGTAATGAGGGTCACCATTAATTCTCCTCAGTCCCTGTATTCTCAGGGGATGTGCTGGGTGTGTCCCCCAGCCTCACACCGTCTCAGTCCCACTGCAGTGGGACCGTGAGCCCAGCTCTCGACAAGGGCAGTCAGTGGGGTTCGTTAAGCTGGGGAGCACACAGGATCTGCCCTCACCCATTAATTAGGGGTGTTTCAGCAACTGAAGAAACCTGAGCCCCTCCGCGGCGTCTCACTCACCGACAACCTGCAGTCGGATTTCTCTCTGAGTCTGTGTTCCTGAGCTTGCTGTAACGGTCACCTCATAATCACCAGTGTCCTCCCTCTGTAGATCACGGATTTTCAGACTGAAGTCCCCGGGATGAAAAGTTATTCGTTGCTTGTATTCCTCAGATCCGTAATATTCACTGTTCACGTTTGAATATGTCACTATCTTCTTTCTGGGTGACAACAGTCTCCACACAACCTGAGCAACGTCCTGTCCAACTGGAATCCCAGGGTGTAAGGTGAACGAGTCTCCCCGAGCTCCGTACACAGTGGTCGGGGAAGCCCCAGTCCCAGCTGAGGAGACAAGAGGAGACAGTCAGCAGATGAGCTCAGTGACTGGAGGAGGAATCGGACTGGGAGAATCAGAGTTACAAGAGTGGGTGATGGGTCTCATTGTTTGGCTCCCGGCCCTGTGAGAGAAGCAGCCCACCATTCCAACAGTACACGGTAAGCTCAAAGGGGGAACAGAGTGAAGACTCTCTGCACCCGGTCCGGAGGATGGAAGTTGCAGCCTGCAGCCGGATATCAAAGGCAGGTCAGGGGGGCACAGGCATGGAAAATGAGACCCAGTCTGGAGAAGGGTTGGGTGGGGTGCTTGGGGAGGTGAGCATGTTGAGGGAACATGGGATAAATGGAAGTGTGAGAGTTGAGTGAGGTAGAGAGGGAGCTCGGAGTGGGGCCTTGTAGGTCACGTAACAGATCCCTGGAGGAGGAGTGAGGGAGACGATGAGGAGCGAGGGAGACGATGAAGAGCAAGGGAGACAATGAGGAGCGAGGAAGACGATGAGGCGGTTTGTTGCTCATGACCTAGGTTCTGTGAACAGGTTGGAGGGGGAGCGGACAATCACAGCAGTGCGGGTAACAGCAAGTAGAAGGTTTCAGCAGTATGATGAGATGGGAGTTGGGAAATATTTCCACTGATACAGAAGCAGGAGATGACCTTGCACAACCACCATTCAATCTCACAGCTCATTGACCTGTTGCTAAACTGGAACTCAGGCTGAGTTATTTCTTGCTCGACTTATGTACTGGAAACTAAAGCCCATCTCTGCCTTCCTCACTGTTGTGTTGGAATCCAGGGTCAATCACTGCCTCTCCAACTGTTGTGCTGGAATCCAGGGTCAATCTCTGCCTCCCCCACTGTTGTGCTGGAATCCAGGGTCAATCACTGCCTCCCCCACTGTTGTGCTGGAATCCAGGGTCAATCACTGCCTCCCCCACTGTTGTGCTGGAATCCAGCGTCAACTACTGCCTCCCCCACTGTTGTGCTGGAATCCAGGGTCAATCACTGCCTCCCCCACTGTTGTGCAGGAATCCAGGGTCAATCTCTGCCTCTCCCACTGTTGTGCTGGAATCCAGGGTCAATCACTGCCTCCCCCACTGTTGTGCTGGAATCCAGGGTCAATCACTGCCTCCCCCACTGTTGTGCAGGAATCCAGCGTCAACTACTGCCTCTCCAACTGTTGTGCAGGAATCCAGGGTCAATCACTGCCTCCCCCACTGTTGTGCTGGAATCCAGGGTCAATCACTGCCTCCCCCACTGTTGTGCAGGAATCCAGCGTCAATTACTGCCTCTCCAACTGTTGTGCAGGAATCCAGGGTCAATCACTGCCTCCCCCACTGTTGTGCAGGAATCCAGGGTCAATCACTGCCTCCCCCACTGTTGTGCAGGAATCCAGCGTCAATTATTGCCTCTCCCACTGTTGTGCAGGAATCCAGGGTCAATCACTGCCTCCCCCACTGTTGTGCAGGAATCCAGGGTCAATCTCTGCCTCCCCCACTGTTGTGCAGGAATCCAGGGTCAATCTCTGCCTACCCCACTGTTGTGCTGGAATCCAGGGTCAATCTCTGCCTCCCCCACTGTTGTGCTGGAATCCAGGGTCAATCTCTGCCTACCCCACTGTTGTGCTGGAATCCAGGGTCAATCTCTGCCTACCCCACTATTGTGCAGGAATCCAGGGTCAATCACTGCCTCCCCCACTGTTGTGCTGGAATCCAGGGTCAATCACTGCCTCCCCCACTGTTGTGCTGGAATCCAGGGTCAATCTCTGCCTACCCCACTGTTGTGCTGGAATCCAGGGTCAATCTCTGCCTACCCCACTGTTGTGCAGGAATCCAGGGTCAATCACTGCCTCCCCCACTGTTGTGCAGGAATCCAGCGTCAATTACTGCCTCTCCAACTGTTGTGCTGGAATCCAGGGTCAATCTCTGCCTCTCCCACTGATGTGCAGGAATCCAGGGCCAATCACTGCCTACCCCACTGTTGTGCTGGAATCCAGGGTCAATCTCTGCCTACCCCACTGTTGTGCTGGAATCCAGGGTCAATCTCTGCCTACCCCACTGTTGTGCAGGAATCCAGGGTCAATCACTGCCTCCCCCACTGTTGTGCTGGAATCCAGGGTCAATCACTGCCTCCCCCACTGTTGTGCTGGAATCCAGGGTCAATCTCGGCCTCTCCCACTGTTGTGCAGGAATCCAGGGTCAATCACTGCCTCCCCCACTGTTGTGCAGGAATCCAGGGTCAATCTCTGCCTACCCCACTGTTGTGCTGGAATCCAGGGTCAATCACTGCCTCCCCCACTGTTGTGCAGGAATCCAGGGTCAATCACTGCCTCCCCCACTGTTGTGCAGGAATCCAGGGTCAGTCACTGCCTCCCCCACTGCTGTGCTGGAATCCAGGGTCAATCAATGCTTCTCCCACTGTTGTGCTGGAATCCAGGGTCAATCTCGGCCTCTCCCACTGTTGTGCAGGAATCCAGGGTCAATCTCGGCCTCTCCCACTGTTGTGCAGGAATCCAGGGTCAATCTCGGCCTCTCCCACTGTTGTGCAGGAATCCAGGGTCAGTCACTGCCTCCCCCACTGCTGTGCTGGAATCCAGTGTCAATCTCTGCCTCCCCCACTGCTGTGCTGGAATCCAGGGTCAATCACTGCCTCCCCCACTGTTGTGCAGGAATCCAGCGTCAATTACTGCCTCTCCAACTGTTGTGCAGGAATCCAGGGTCAATCACTGCCTCCCCCACTGTTGTGCTGGAATCCAGGGTCAATCACTGCCTCCCCCACTGTTGTGCAGGAATCCAGGGTCAATCACTGCCTCCCCCACTGTTGTGCAGGAATCCAGCGTCAATTACTGCCTCTCCCACTGTTGTGCAGGAATCCAGGGTCAATCACTGCCTCCCCCACTGTTGTGCAGGAATCCAGGGTCAATCACTGCCTTCCCCACTGTTGTGCAGGAATCCAGGGTCAATCTCTGCCTCCCCCACTGTTGTGCAGGAATCCAGGGTCAATCACTGCCTCTCCCACTGTTGTGCAGGAATCCAGGGTCAATCACTGCCTACCCCACTGTTGTGCTGGAATCCAGGGTCAATCTCTGCCTGCCCCACTGTTGTGCTGGAATCCAGGGTCAATCACTGCCTCTCCCACTGTTGTGCAGGAATCCAGGGTCAATCACTGCCTCCCCCACTGCTGTGCTGGAATCCAGGGTCAATCACTGCCTCCCCCACTGTGTGCAGGAATCCAGGGTCAATCACTGCCTCTCCCACTGTTGTGCAGGAATCCAGGGTCAATCTCTGCCTCCCCCACTGTTGTGCAGGAATCCAGGGTCAATCACTGCCTCTCCCACTGTTGTGCAGGAATCCAGGGTCAATCTCTGCCTCCCCCACTGTTGTGCTGAAATCCAGGGTCAATCACTGTCTCCCCCACTGTTGTGCAGGAATCCAGGGCCAATCACTGCCTACCCCACTGTTGTGCTGGAATCCAGGGTCAATCTCTGCCTACCCCACTGTTGTGCTGGAATCCAGGGTCAATCTCTGCCTACCCCACTGTTGTGCAGGAATCCAGGGTCAATCACTGTCTCCCCCACTGTTGTGCAGGAATCCAGGGCCAATCACTGCCTACCCCACTGTTGTGCTGGAATCCAGGGTCAATCTCTGCCTACCCCACTGTTGTGCTGGAATCCAGGGTCAATCTCTGCCTACCCCACTGTTGTGCAGGAATCCAGGGTCAATCACTGCCTCCCCCACTGTTGTGCTGGAATCCAGGGTCAATCACTGCCTGCCCCCACTGTTGTGCTGGAATCCAGGGTCAATCTCTGCCTCCCCCACTGTTGTGCTGGAATCCAGGGTCAATCACTGCCTCCCCCACTGTTGTGCTGGAATCCAGGGTCAATCTCGGCCTCTCCCACTGTTGTGCAGGAATCCAGGGTCAATCACTGCCTCCCCCACTGTTGTGCAGGAATCTAGGGTCAATCTCTGCCTACCCCACTGTTGTGCTGGAATCCAGGGTCAATCACTGCCTCCCCCACTGTTGTGCAGGAATCCAGGGTCAATCACTGCCTCCCCCACTGTTGTGCTGGAATCCAGGGTCAATTAATGCTTCTCCCACTGTTGTGCTGGAATCCAGGGTCAATCTCGGCCTCTCCCACTGTTGTGCAGGAATCCAGGGTCAGTCACTGCCTCCCCCACTGCTGTGCTGGAATCCAGGGTCAATCTCTGCCTCCCCCACTGCTGTGCTGGAATCCAGGGTCAATCAATGCCTCTCCCACTGTTGTTCAGGAATCCAGGGTCAATCACTGCTTCTCCCACTGTTGTGCAGGAATCCAGGGTCAATCACTGCCGTTCTCACAGCTCTGTTGGAATAATGTAAACAAGCTTGAAGGGGTACAGAGAAAATTGTTGGGTCCAGTGCATCTGAATTATCAGGAAATATTGAATAGGTTATGACTGTATTCCTGAGAATGTAAAAGATTTAGAGTAGATTTGATGGAGGTATAATGCTATGCTGGAGGTATTTCATTTTAGCAGTTCTGTAAGAACAGTCTGTTCTGTTTGGGTTTGAACTAAGATAAAAGGCTTGTTATTCAACTCAGGAATGTGCCGTCAGCCAATCAGGAGAGTGGAATTGGGAAAAGGTTCTGGAGAAAGCTGGGTTGAAGGTTTTTGTTGGTGGGAGCTGGGAGAAGACAGCGGGAAAAGATGGCTGAGGATGCCGTCCCTATTGCAGAAGGTGCTTTGTGCAGATGATTGGCTTCAAGAAGGAAGACCCAATTCTCCCATGGGAGAGCCGTTTGTTCGAGATGGATTTTGAGGGACGTTGGGAAGGTGGTGTGTGGTTTCATGTAGACGGATGGTCCAGCATGTCAGTGACAGAGGAGTTCAAGATCATCTCCAAATTAAGTGCAAATTTGAATATTTAAGAGTAATGGGCCCTTCCTGGTTTTTTGTTCCTTTCATTTAATAACTTTGTTTAAAATAACATTCTTAAATATAATTATTTTTAACTGTATGCACTGTACGATCTGTTATTTCTTGCTGGGGGCAGTAAATCACACAGCATTCACACAAACCAGGGTTTGGCTGGGCGAGACATCCCAAGCTGACGGATTTGACAGGCCACAAGCTATACACACCCTAGATGTATGAAGCCAGAGAAAGGTGGGTTTATCGGAATCCAGTGGCTGTTGGCGAGGGGCTAACAAGCCAGCTTTCCAGGGACACCCAGTATAAGGAGGTTTTAGAGGATTACAAAATTATAAGAGGTAGAGACAGTGTAAATGCAAGCAGGCTTTTTCCACTGAGGTTGTGTGGGACTACAACTGGAGGTCATGAGTTAAGGGTGAAAGGTGAAATGTTTAAGGGCAACATGAGGGGAAACTCCTTCACTCAGAGGATGGTGAGAGTGTGGAATGAGCTGCCAGCACAGGTGGTTCTTGCAAGCTCTACTTCAATGTTTAAGAAAAGTTTGGATCGGTACAGGGATGGTAGGGGAATGGGGTGGTTTGGTCCCAGGGCAGGTCGATGGGAATAGGCAGTTGAAATGGTTTCAGCATGGCCTAGGACCTGTTTCTGTGCTCTATGACACTATGACCCTATTTGCTTCCATCTGGCCGATATCCTCTTGAACATTTCCTATCAAGCAGACAGAGGAGAGTGTAGATGCTGGACTCCAGAGCAACACAAAATGCTGGAGGAACTTTGCATGTCAGACAGCATCTGTGGGGAGAAATGGACAGATGATGTCTCCTCTCTCCCGGTGAAATGGAGACACATCTTTTTCCCTTATTAGGGAGAGAGAGAGAGAGAGCCTGTGGAATGTCGAGTACCAGGTGAATGATTAGTCTTTGGGTTACGGCAAGTCTGTGTCTTTATTGATGTTTGAGTGCTCGGTGGAGGAAACTGATGCATTGTTTTGCTAGTGGGGGAGGGAGGGGTTGTTTTTGCTAGTGGGGGAGGGAGGGGTTGTTTTTGCTGGTGGGGGAGGGAGGGGTTGTTTTTGCTGGTGGGGGAGGGAGTGGTTGTTGCTGTGCTGCTGCTTGTGTGTGGGAGGGGGAGATGGGGGGCTTTGGGATTCTAACATTTAACATTCTTTGGGGACTCTGTTTTTGTAGATGGTTGCGAAGAAAAAGAATTTCCAGATGAATATTGTATACATTTCTCTGACATGAAATGTACCTGTTGATGTTTCAGGTTGAGATTCTTCATCTGGATTGAAGGGAAGTGAAAATGGCCGGTGTAGAGAGATGCGGCAGGGCTGGGGGTGAAGGCAGTGACACAAATGGGCAGGTGATGGGCGGATCCAGGTGTTGGGGGGGCATGGGGGACGTGATAGGCAGATGGGGAAAGGTGTGACACCAGAATCTGGCAGGTGATTGTTGGAAGTGACAGAGGGGTGAAGATGATGGAATCTGATTGGAAAGGAAGCCGCACACGGATTAAAGAGAGGGAGGTGTGGAGGGCAGAGGGGGCATTGGGAGGAAGGACATAGTGCAGGTGATAGGCAGATGGCGAAGAGGGGAAAGAGATATAGCGAGTGGATCAAGGCAGATCAGGATGTGAATACTGTGGACAAAGGAGGAGCAGCTTACCTGAAACTGAAGAATTCACTGTTAATGCTGACAGTCTGTGATCTACACAGACATAATATTAGCTGCTGTTTCTTTTGTCTGTCTTCTTATCAAGTACCTTTCGCATTTTCCCTCCACCAATCATGATTATGTAAAAGTCTACAAGGCCACCTTCAGCTTCCCAAGCCCCAGAAGAAAAATGTCAAGTCTATCCAGTCCTTCCTTATAACTCAAGAGTCAGAGCCAGAGGGGGCCATGAGAAGGCTTTGGCAGACAAAATGAAGGAAAACCCCCAAGGCATTCTGCAAGTTTGTGAAGAGCAAGATGATAAGACATGAGAGAATAAGACAAAACAAGTGTGAAAGTGGAAAAGCTGTGAATGGAACCAGAGGAGATAGTAGAGGTACGTAATGAGTACTTTGCTTCAGTATTCACTATGGAAAAGGATCTTGGTGATTGTAGGGATGACTTACAGTGGACTGAAAAGATTGAACATATAGATATTAAAGAAGAGGATCTGCTGGAACTTTTGGAAAGCATCAAGTTGGTTAAGTCACCGGGACCAAGCAAGATGTACCGCAGGCTACTGTGGGAGGTAAGGGAGGAAATTGTTGAACCTCTGCTGATAATCTTTGCATCATCAATGAGGACAGGAGAGGTTCTGGAGGATTGGATGGTTGCGGATGTTGTTCCATTATTCAAGAAAGGGAGTGGAGTTAGCCCAGGAAATTATAGCTCAGTGAGTCTTACTTTAGTGGTTTGGTAAGTTGATGGAGAAGATCCTGAGAGGTAGGATTTATGAACATTTGGAGAGGCATAATATGATTAGGAATAGTCAGCATGGCTTTGTCAAGGGCAGGTCATGCCTTATGAGCCTGATCGAATTTTCTGAGGATGTAACTAAACACATTGATGAAGGTAGAGCAGTGGATGTAGCATATATGGATTTCAGCAAGGCATTTGTTAAAGTACCCCATGCAAGTCTTATTGAGAAAGTAAGGAGGCATGGGATCCAAGGGGACATTGCTTTGTGGAGTGGTTGTAGATGGGTCACATTCTGCATGAAGGTCGGTGACCAATGGAGTGGATCAGGGATCTGTTCTGGGGTCCCTACTCTTCATGATTTTTATAAATGACCTGAATGAGGAAGGGGTGTGATATGTTAGTAAATTTGCTGATGACACAAAGGTTAGGGGTATTGTGGATAGTGTGGAGCTCAGTCAGAGGTTACAGTAGGACATTGCTAGGATGCAAAACAGGGCTGAGAAGTGTCAGATAGAGTTCAACCCAGGTAAGTGTGAGGTTGTTCATTTTGGTAGGTCAAGTATGATGGCGATACATAGTATTAATGGTTAGACTCTTGGTGGTGTGGAGGATTAGAGGGATCTTGGGGTTCGAGTCCATAGGACACTCAAAGCTGCTGCGCAGGTTGACTCTGTGGTTAAGAAAGCATACAGTGCATTGGCCTTTGTCAATCGTGGGATTGAGTTTAGGAGCAGAGGGGTAATGTTACAGCTATATAGGACCCTGGTCAGACCCCACTTGGACTACAGTGCTCATTTCTGGTCGCCTCACTACCAGAAGGATGTGGAAACTATAGAAATGATGCAGACGAGATTTACAAGGATGTTGCCTGGACTGGAGGGCATGCCTTATGAGAATAGGTTTGAGCGAACTCAGCCTTTTCTCCTTGGAGGATGAGAGGTGACCTGATAGAGGTGTACTAGATGATAAGAGGCATTAATCATGTGGATAGTCAGAGGCTTTGTCCCAGGGCTGAAATGGCTAACATTAGAGGGCAAAATTTTAAGGTGCTTGGAAATAGGTACAGAGGAGATGTCAGGGATACATTTTTTACCTAGAGAGTGGTGAGTGCGTGGAGTGGGCTGCCGGCAATGGTGGAAGAAGCGGATACGATAGGGTCTTTTAAGAGACTCCTGGATAGGTACATGGAGCTTTGAAAAATAGAGGGCTATGAGTAACCCTAAGGTAAGGACATGTTCGGCACAGCTTTGTGGGCTAAAGGGCTTATGATGTGCTGTAGGTTTTCTATGTTTCTATGTCTATGTAAATGTGTGATTGGAAATCCAATTGGGAAATGTTCGATTAGGGTGTAGAATTGTAAACATTCTTGTGGTTTAACTTAATCACATGCTTGCTTGTATTTATAGATAATCACATGCATCCATAAAATAGTTCTGTGAATTTTCCAGTAAATATGGCACAGTTGATTCATACATATTTGTTTTCGGTAGCAGTTGTCACGCTACATATTGCATTGAACTGCCACTGTTCAGTTAACAAATTTCATGTCACATGCCAGTGATAATAAACCTGATTCTGTGAAGAGAGAATATCCAGTGTCATGGTGTGCACTGAACCCAGATACGAAGAAACAACAAAATCCCTTTTGTGCTCCAGGATTTTCTGTTTCTATGTTTCAAACCCTTCAGTCCTAATAATACCTCCATAAATGCATTCTGCACCTTTTCAATTTAATGACATCTTTCCCTGTACCTCGGTGATCAGGACTACACACCATAAGACCACAAGACCATAGATATCGGAGCAGAATTAGGCTATTTGGCCCATTGAATCTGCTTCGCTATTTCATAATTGATTTCCCACCGACCCAGTCTCTTGCCATCTCCTTGTATCCTTTCATGCCCTGGCTAATCAGGATTTTATTAACCTCCACTTTAAATTTATCCATGACTTGGCCTCCACAGCTACCTGTGGCAATTAAATTCCACAAATTCACCACTCTCTGGTTAAAGGAATTGCTCATCATCTCCGTTCTAAATGGATGTCCGTCAATTGTCAGGCTGTATTCTCTGGTCTTAGACTCCCTCACAATAAGAAACATCCTCTCCGCATCCATGTTATTGAGGCCTTTTAACATTAGATAGGTTTCAATGAGTTCCCCTTTATTCTTCTAAACTCCAGTGAGTACAGGCCCTGAGCCATCACATGCTCCTCAGATGAAAAACCTTTCAATCCCAAAATCATTTTTGTGAGTCTCCTTTAAACCTTCTCCAACATTAGCGCATGTTTTCCTAGGAAAGAGGCCCAAAACTGTGCAGAATACTCCACGTGAGGCCTCACCAGTGCTTTATGAAGCCTTATCAACACCTAGGTGGTTCGTATCTACATCAGTTTTAACATGATATCCCAACTCGTGCACTCAGTGATCCAACTGATGAAGGCAAGTGTGAAAAATGCTTTCTTTGTTATGCTGTACTGCTGCCACTTTCAAGGGGCTCTAGCTTTGTACCCCTCGCTCTCTCTGTTCTACAGCACTGTCCAAAGCTTGCCTTTTGCTGTATATATTATGGTCTGGTTTAACTTCCCAAACTATGACACTTTGTACTTATCTGAGTACAGGAAGTAGACAGAGCACCAACTGAAATGGTGTCATAACAACAACCAATCCTTCAATGCCATCAAAACAAAAGAGTTGTTCATTGATTTCAGGATGAAGCAGTGTACATAGTGCATCAATGATGTAGAGGTTGTGGAAGTTGAGACCTTCAAGTTCCTAGGAGTGATCATCAACATCCTATCCGGTTCTAACCATGTGGACGTAATGGACAAGAAAGCTCACCAACTCCTCTACTTCTGTAAGAGACTAAAAATCTTTTGGCATTTTCCCCTCTCCAAGTTTTATTAATGAAATAAAGGAAGTATCTGATCTGGAAGCATCACTGCTTGGTATGGGAACTTCTCTGTTTATGACTGAAAGAAACTGCAGATAACCGTGGACATGTCTCAGTTTATGATGGAAACCATCCTCCCCTCCATAAACTCTGTTTACATTTCTTGCATCCCCCGAAAAGCCACCAGCTCACCTCAGACATTTTCTCTTCACCACAACCCCCCGCTCAAAATCAGGCAGATAATAAAAGCCCGAAAAAGCATGTCACCAGGCTAAAGGACAGCTTCTGTCATCAATATCATTATATCATCACCATGTGCTGTGTTGTATGATGTGGGTGATCATGGTTTTTGACCGTGATTGTTCTTGCCAATATTTTCTGCACAAGTGGCTTGCCATTGGCTTCTTCTGGACAGTGTCTTTACAAGATAGGTGATGCCATCCATTATCAATACTCTTCAGAGATTGTCTGCTAGAGTTAGTGGTCACATAACCAGGACGTGTGATATGCATCAGCTGCTCATCTGACCAACCATCGCCTGCTCCCATAGCTTCACGTGACCCTGATCAGGGCCGGGGGTGGGGGGGGGGGGGGTTGTGGTCACTTACCAGATGCTACAGTTTACCCAAGATTCACCCGCAGGCCAGTGGAGGGAAGAAACACCTTACACCTCCTTTGGTAGAGACGTATCTCCGGCTCGCCATTCACCAGCTTCTATTAGACCTTAGAACAGTTTCCAGTTATAATAAAATTACACCTTGATCTCACAATTTACCTCGCTTTGACATTGGCCACTATTGTCCACCTGCACTGCACTTCTCTGTAAGTGTAACGCTTAATTCTGTATTCTGTTATTGTTTTTTCTTTTACCATCTCAATGCACTTGTCATGAACTGAGCTGTATGAAGAGTATCCAGACAAGTTTTCACATTTGTATCTGTAACAATAATAAACCAATTTACCAATTTCTCCGCAATGAATACAAATGAGCAGTATTCATTTCAGACCTCACCCATCTCCTGTGGCTCCACATGGAGATGGTCACATTATTCCTTATTATCCCTCGAGTTACCCTTGCTCTTAATTTAATTGGAGAATATTTTAGGATTGTCTCATCTGCCAATGCTGTCCTTTTACCCTCCTGATTCCTTCTTGTGTTCTCCTACATCCCTTTTACTCCTCAAGCGGTTCACCTGATCCCAACCTATACTTCCTCATTTTTCTTCGCCAGAGCCTCAATATCCCTCTTCAACCAAGATTCCTTCACCTTACAATTTTTTCCCCTTCATTCTAACGGGAGTATACTCTCTCTGAACTCTCATTACCTTTTTTCTACTTGTCTACTTGTTTTCTACAAGGCTCTCACTTGTCAGACTTCTTTTTACTGTCAAACAACCTCTCCTGGTCCACTGCAGCAAGTTCTTGTATAACACCATCAGAATTAGTCTTGTCCCAATGTAGGAATGTACTGGGAAGCTGGATGGAACCTCAACCCAAATGAATAACTTCACTCACATCACCACTGAAGAAGAGAAGATGTTCTTATTAGTGAGAATTCAGAAATAAGAAGAAGGTGATAACTTTGATGGAATTGTACTATTGGGCTCAAGTAGTCTGTGGGAATTACAGGACCAAATATGTAGGGAGATCACAGATAAGTGTGAAAGAACAACTGGATTTCAGTGGTTGGCATTCTTAACTTCCGTAATATTGACTGGGACTACCATTGTGTTAAAGGTTTGGATGAGTTTGAATTAGTTGTATCCAGAAAAGTTTTCTCAAACAATTTCCCCTGGACAAACAAAAGCCACTAGCCCTCAGTGTTGCATTTGTGGGGGCTGATCTGGGATAGAATTCTGTGGATGCCGTGTGACCACTCTGCTTAAATAAAGTACAGTTGGGATGGCGGCAGCTGCTTTTCGGTGCTGGTGTGTGGCTGCGAAGGTGGCAGAGAGCAATGCGTGTGTGTTGAGGGGGTGGAGACTAGTGTACCAGATGAAGTGCTATTTCGAGGTTTGAGTGCGGTTAAAACTTTGGGCAAAGTGGAAATTGTATCGCGGAACTTTGATTTTGAGGCAGGTACGGATATAATGTTAGTGCAGATGAGTGAGGACATAACAGGTGGAGTTGCCAGAGGAGATTGGCATCCCCAGAGAGGTGGGGCCATGGCATCTGCAGAGTGTCGGGGAGGGAGGGGCCAAAGCTCAGAGAGCAGAGTTGCCAGCAGAGGTGGGAGGAGATCCTAGGGAACGGATTCTTTCGGTGCTGCAGGATGAAGGGAAGGAGTGGTGAGATTTGGGAAAGTTGGTCTGATCCCATTCCACAGTGAAAGGCGAGAGTTCTGAGTTGGCCTCTGCACTTACCTCCTTGGCGAGAAGGGTAGAGGGGCCCTGCCAGAAGACAAGAGTTTTCTCGGGGATAACGTCCACTCCCGAGGGTGAAGAGGATTATAAGACATAGGTAGAGCAAACGTCGCAGTTGTTAAGTGGGAGGACTCTGTCAACAGGGTGAGATCCTCAGTTGTAGCCCCCGGTGGGAATGGGAGAGGAGCCAGCTCCACCTGGCAACTGATAAAGGAGGTGGTGGCTGAGCTGAGGACAGAGGGGTCAGTAGGGAGGGCTTCGCCCCCCAAAGGACGGACAGCGCAGGATGCTGTGAGTACCGGGAGGTCTGCGAGAAGAGGGGTGGCTGGTATCATGTGCTATAACTGTAGGGAAGAGGGGCACTTCCAGAGAGACTGTGAGAGGCAGGGGGTGTGCGATAATTGCGGAGAGGAGGGCCACTTCTGGCAGGAATGTGAGTGGCCGGGAATCCTCTAGGAGGGCAAGTCCTTGGGTATCTAAGAAGGGAGAGGTGTCGGGAAACTTAGAGAGAGCCCAGTGAGGGAACAGCCTGGTGTCTTTTGCTGAACACGTTCCCAGCAATGAACCAAGGGACCCCCGAAATCAAAAGAATCAATTCCGGAAGGATTAGTGGAACCCTGCTCTAGCGTGTCATTACAGATAAAGGGAATCTATGCTAAAGCCATACTCGACACCTGGTCGCAGGTCACGCTACTATACCATTTGTTTTAGAACCAGTACTTAAAGCATTTGCCATTGACCCTATTCCGTGTACTGGAGATTTGGGGCATCCGTGCTAGGGATTATCCGTATGATGGGCATTTGTCAGTGAAACTGGAGTTTTCAGAAGCTAATGTGGGAGTGTCCAAAGTTTTGGAAACGTTAGTGCTGGCTTGTCTGGACCCAGCTGAGATGGTGGGGGGAGGAGGGTGCTTCAATTCTGGTGGGGACCAACACCCCTGTGTTGCGGAGGCCCATGGGGGCCTGCCAGGAGCGGGCGAGTGAGAACCATTTGGTGACCCGGGCCGTTCACTCAATGTTTCATGCTGCTTTTGAGTAAGGATGGCGCCGCCCTGCACTAGAGACTGAATTTAAACAAAGGACTCAGAGAGTGGTAGCTGTGTGGAACGAGCTTCCAGTAGAAGTGGTAGAGGCAGGTTCGATTTTGTCATTTAAAAAAAAATTGTATAGGTATATGGACAGGAAAGGAATGGACGGTTATGGGCTGAGTGCTGGTAGGTGGGACTAGGTGAGAGTCAGCATTTGGCATGGAATAGAAGGGCTGAGATGGCCTGTTTCCGTGCTGTAATTGTTATATGGTTACATGGACTGTGTGGTGCACTCAGTTCAAGCCTGTGATAGTAAGACCTGGGAAAGTAGCGAGAGTGATGGGAACCCCCAGATTTCCCAGAGTGCCTGATGGCGAGGAGGGGGGCATACAATTTCCGGCTGGGGTGCTGGTGAGGCCCAAAATGCAGAGGCCCTCATTGGTACAGGCGAAGTGGATAGCTGTGAGTGTCAGGGACACTATGAAGAGGGAAATCACCTTTAAGAGAGGGATGCCGCTGGTGCATTTGTTCCCGGTGACGGTAATGTCTAGCACCCCTGTGAGGACTACTGGGGGGGGAGGGGGGGAAGGATTGGAAAACAGAGGAAAGCTGACTGCTGAGGCCTTTAACTTTGGGGATTCTCCTATGCCACCGGAGTGGAAATGCAGGCTGTGGAGAAGATGTCGAAGCTGGAAGATGTTTTTTTCTCTTGGCAAGTTTGATGTGGGTTGTTCCAAGAGCACTCGCCATACCATCCAAGTGACTGAGGACACCCCGATCAGAGAGAGGTCACGGTGACTGACCGCAGATGTGGGAGACGTGCGGCAGCACTTGTACAAGTTCAAGGAAGCTGGAATCATCACTGAGTTCTGAAGCCCCTATGTGTCCCCAATAGTAGTGGCCCGGAAGAAGAACGGAAAGGTACGCGTGTTTGTGGACTATAGGACCTTGAACCGGCGCACTGTCCCTGACCAGTATACGGTCCCGATGGTCAAAGACACTTTGGCCTGTCTGAGTGGAGCGAAGTGGTTCAGTGTGCTGGAGTTGAGCAGTGGATATGACCAGATCCCAATGAGTGAGGCTGACAAAGAGAAGATGGCATTTATATGCCCTCTGGGGTTTTTCCAGTTCAAAAGGATGCCCCAGGGCATATCGGGAGCCCCTGCCACCTTCCAGAGGGTCATGGAGAAGATAGTGGCGGATATGAATTTGCTTGAAGTGTCGTTGTATTTGGTGGATTTGGTAGTGTTTGGAGCCACCTTAGAAGAACACGAAGCGAGGCTACTGAAGGTGCTAAGTCAACTGAAGGAGAAAAGATTAAAGATCTCCCTGGAAAAGTGCCAGTTCTGCAAGATGTCTGTTAGCTATGTTGGACACATAATCTTGCTGTTTGGAGTAGCTACAGACCCGGCTAAGATAGAAGCGGTGACCACGTGGCTGAGGCCCCTGACTGTGAGCACTCTGCGCTCGTTCTTGGGGTTCTGTGGTTATTATCGGAGATTCGTGAAGGGCTACGCCAAGGTGAGTCACCCCTTGAACCAGCTTCTGCGTGGTTACCCTCCCTTGGGGAAGACAGGAAAAGGGGGACGGGAGGTTGGAGAATATCTCAACCCGTTGGAGCCCTTCAGACAGAGGTGGGATGCAAAATGTGAGGAGGCTTTTAAATCGCTGGAAGAGCTGCTGACCCAGGCACCAGTGCTGGCTTTTGCAGACCCCCGATTACCCTATGTACTACACACCAATGCCAGCCAAGAGGGATTAGGGGCCATCTTGTTTCAAGATCAGGGCACTGGGTTGAGACCTGTCGCATTTGTCAGCCGGAGTTTGTCGCCCTCCGAGAGAAACTATCACACCAATAAATTGGAATTCCTGGCATTGAAGTGGACGGTGGTAGATAAGCTGAGTGACCATCTCTATAGGGCCAAGTTTGAGGTAAGGACCGACAACAACCTGCTTACTTATATCCTGACTTCGGCGAAACTGGAAGCTACAGGCCATTGGTGGTTGGTGGCCTTGTCGGTATATGATTTCAGCCTGAAGTACCGGTCGGGGAGCAGGAATGTCGATGCGGATGCTTTATCACAACAGGAACATGAGGAACAGGAGACAGGCGAGGAGTGGGAGAGTGTTCCTGCCCCTGGGGTGAAAGCCATGTGTCAGTTTGCTATCACCGTGAAGGCTGAGGAAAAGGTGAGACCACAGTGAGCAGTGGACCCATTGGGAGCTTCTGATGATGCTCTACCCCCGGTTTACTGTGACCTGGCTGTACTGAAGAATAAGCAGCTGCCGGAATTAAGTCCGGGGGAAGTGGCAGCTGCTCAGTGAGATGACCCGGGCATTGGCACTGCTTGGTGCATGGTGGAAAAGGGAGTTCTGGCGTAGGCAGAGAAGACAAAACACATTTCAGTGCTTCTGTTATTGAGGGAATGGCCTTGACTGAAGTTGAGAAAGCAAGTTTTATATCGGGTAATGTCACCCCCGGACCGACCTTGGTGTTGGCAGTTGGTCCCGCCTGAGAAGTATCGGAAGATTGTGTTGAAGTCCCTGCACGATGGTTCTGGACATTTGGGAGTGGAGAAGACCTATGGATTGCTCAAAGACTGGTTTTACTGGCCCCGAATGAAGTTGGAGGTGGAAGAGTATTGCAAGTCGTGCATTCACTGCATACGCCGGAAGACGCTGCCTGTGCAGGCTGCTCCATTGTCACACTTGCAAAGTGAGGGGCCATTGGACCTGGTGTGTATGGATTTCTAGGTCATAGAACCCAATGCCAGCAATACGGCGAATGTCTTAGTCATCACAGACCACTACGCCAGGTATGCTGAAGTGTTCCCCACCAAGGATCAAAAGGAGACTACGGTGGCTGTGGGAGAAGTATTTTGTGCATTATGGCCTTCCCCGGTGGATACATAGTGACCAGGGACGAGACTTTGGCAGTAAGCTCATCTACGAGTTTCTGGGTATGCTGGGGGTTGAGAAATTGAGGACCATGCCCTGTCATCCACAGGGCAATCCCCAGCTGGAGAAGTTTAATTGGACGCTGTTAGACATGCTCGGAAGTCTGGAGATTAGCAAAAAGAGCCAATGGAGTCAACATATTGAACATCTGGTTCACTGTTACAACTGTACCCGAAATGAAGCTACTGGATAGTGACCCTATTATTTGATGTTTGGGCACGAGGCAAGGTTGCCCATTGACCTCTGTTTTGGGACGGATGCGGGTGAAGTATTGCCGAAGCCCTACTTGAAGTATGTATCTGATATGAAGAAAGAACTACAAAGGGCTTATGAGTTGCCTAGGGAGGCGGTTGCCAAGCAGAATCGGGGAAATAAGAAGAGGTATGACCAGAAGGTGAAGTTCTCCCAACTCCTGCTGGGAGATCGAGCCCTCATAAGGAATATGGGATTACTTGGGAAGCACAAGATGGCTGATCGCTGGGCAGGCACGCCCTATGTGGTGGAGAGACATTTGCCCAACTTACCAGTTCTCCGAGTGCGGCCCAAGGATGGGAAGGGGCCTGTCAAGATTCTGATAAATTCTGCGCCTAGTACCAGGACTCTGTGTCCACGCAGGGTGGAGGAAAATCCCAGCCCGGGAGAAGAGGGCCCGGGTCCAGTCTCTGTGAGGGATACTGACTTGGAATGATGACTTGGAAGATTACTGCATGCTTCTGTTCGCTGATGTCCCTGTGATGGAGGAGGACCCTTTCATCACTGGGTTAGACTGGGTAAGGGGGGGGGGCTAGTGATGAGAAGTTGGAGGTACCACCAAGTGCTAGAGAGGAGGATGTGGGACCCGAGCGAGAGATAGCAGGTTCCGAGGTGCAGAGGGGCTTGGGTGACCGCTCGCAGAAGGGTTTGCGTCATAGTGCCCACGAGTCTCAAGTATTGTCCAATGTGGAGGAGTTAGAAAAGGGCGTGCACAGATCTCAGAGAAGTAGGCACCCCCCAGATAGGTTGGCCTATGTAGCACCTGGGGAACAGGGTGTGATCTCCACTGTTTTGGGGAGTTCTGCCACTGCTTTCTGCACTTGAATTGGGCTGTGTGTTCTGCAGGAAGGGTTGGCGAATTATCTGAACGTCATGAGCGCATGACTTAATTCAGTGGGATAAGAATGTAGGGTTCTCAGACTATTAATTGTAATGTTAACTATTAACTGCATATATAAAATGGCTTCTCGTAGCATTATAATGAAATGGCTTCATTGTATGTAACTGATGATGTAATGCTCTGCTTAGTTGAAATGCTTGGGTTATAATTATTGATAATGGAGGAAATAACCAATGGAAGCGATATTATTCTATCTGTATGTGTGGGAACCTGGAGTCAGTGTGCGGGGTTTTCAGGAGGAGAACTGGAGAGGAAGGGTGTTCTGGACATGTTCTGGTCAACCACCGAGGTTGGTCCCAGGTGGCAGGTTGAGGAGTTCGGAAAAGATCGAATGGTGGACAGAAGGCTTTGATAATTGAGCTCCAATGATTGCGCATGAACTGATTGAACTCTGATAAGTTTTGGTGCCCTTTTCTTTCTTTTTTATATTGTATCACTATTAATTACCTAGTTCCAGTAAGATTTGTAAAGTGTAAACTGTAAAACGTACATTGTGTGCTGCCTGATATTGTATGTGTGAGTTTGTAACAGTGTGCATTACACAGCATCTATGCAAACGGGAGACTCGGTTTGGCGGGTGGACGGATTTTCCCCTCAACAAACACAAGCCGATAGACCTAAGTTAGTCTGAAATTAAACCAAAGCCAATTTTCTTTGGTATAGAACGGAACAGGCTTTGAATGGAAAATCCTACAAAAGGAAATGGACTCAAACCAGTACATCATGAGTAAAGCCCTCCCAAATAATGAGTACATCTACATGAAACACTGTCATAGGAAAGCAGCATCCATCCTCAGAGATCCCCACCACCCAGATCATGCTCTCTTGTTGCTGCTGTCATCACGCAGAAATGCACAAGACCCTCAGAACCCACATCACTCGGAACAGTTACTACCCTCAACCATCAGGCTGTTGAATAAAAGGGGATAACTACACTCACGCCCCGTCACTGAAATGCTCCTACAATCAATAATCTAACTTCAATGACTCTTTATCTCATTACCTCGTGCTCTTGTTAATAATGACTATTTATTTATATTTGCATTTGCACGGTTTGTTGCCTTCTGCACTCTGGTTGATCTTCCATTGAATATGTTAGAATTACTATTCTATAGATTATCTGAGAAGATGAATTTCAAATCTGTCCATGGTGACATATATGTACTTTGATAATAAAATTTACTTTGAACTTTTAAACAGAGACTACAAAGTTTGACTGGGAGAAGCTGCTTGAAGGTAAAGAGACATCAGACTTGTGGGAGTGACTTAAAATTAAGATGTTCATATTAGATTGGAAGGCAAGTGGCAGGGGTTTCAGGGAAAGCTGGTTCATGAGGGATATTAAGGTCAAGTAAAAGAAAATAACTGGGATCAAGGGAATTACTTGAAGAGTATAATAGATGCAGGGGTACATCAGAGGGAAATCAAAAGAGCAAAAAGATACAGCATGTCTGAAAAGATAAAGGAGAAATTTAAGAAAATCTGTAAGTATATTCAGAGTAAAGAGGTAACTAGGGATATAACAGAGCACCTTAAAGTTCAATACAGTCATCCATATGTGAGCCTTGGGAAATGGGTGGTGCCTTAAGTTAGTATTTCCTTTGAAATTTAACGTGGTGAAGGTAATGGAAAGTAGGGAATGCGGGAAAAATGGTGATGTCTCGGAACATTGTCACATTGCTGGCAGTCTTAAATTTCATGAAATTCCTGAAGTCAATCAAGTGCATCCTCGGATACTGTCGGGAAGTTTAAAAAAGTTACTGGAGTCCTGGAAGTGATATTTATACTATCGGTAACAATAAATGAGATACTGGAAGACTGGAGAGTGTTACTGCCTTTACTGAAGAAAGACTACAAGGAAAAGCCAGGGACTGAGGTGGTGAGTCAAACATTGGTGGGAAAATTATTGGAGAGGACTCTGAGGCACAGGGATCTACCTGCATTTGGAAAAGCAAATACTGATAAGTGATAATTTAGCATAGTTACATGCTTGCAATATTGTGTCTCACAGATGTGATTGAGCTTTTTGAAGAGGCAACTGAGAGGCAGAATGGTTGGCATTGTCTAGATGGAGTTTAGGAAGACATTTGACAATGTTCTGCATGGTAAATTAATCTGGAAACTTGGAACACATGGGCATAAAAGATTCTGCAGATGCTGGCAATCTTGAACAAACAACATGCAAAAAATAGCGGTGGGACTCAGCAGGTCAAGCAGCATCTATGAAGGGGAATAAATAGTCAAAATTTCAGACTGAGAACCTTCAGCAAGACTGGAAAGGAAGGAGACAGAAGCCACAATAAGAAGGTGGGGCAGGTGAAGGAGCACAAGCTGGCAGTTGATGGATGAGACAAGATGAGAGGGAAGGTGGGTGGCTGGGGCAGGGGAGATGAAGTTTGAAGCTATAAGATGTCAGGACAGAAGAAGGAATTTAATAGGATAGATCTCAGAAGATCTATCCTCCTCCCAGCATATTGATACAATTACAAAGAGGGCACAGCAGTGGAAATATTTTATTATCAGTTTGAGGAGATTTGATACGTCACCAAAGACTCTAGCAAATGTTTACAGATGTGCCAAGGTGAGCATTTTAACTGGCTGCATCACTGTATGATATGGAAGGGCCACTGTACAGGATTGGAGAAGCTGCAGAAAGTTGTGAATTTAGCCAGCTCCATCATGGACATTAGCCTAAGCACTATTGAGGACACCTTCAAAAAGCAAAGCACAACACATGCCCTGTTCTCATTGCTTCCAGCAGAGAGAAGGTACAGGATTCTGAAGACACACACTTAACATTTTATGAATAGCTTCTTCCCCTCTGTCATCGGATTTCTGAACAGAAAGTGAAACCATGAACACGACCTCACTATTTCTACTCTCCGTTTTGTACAAGCTATTTCATTTTGATATGTATTTATTCTGAAAATTCTTTGTATATTTTATGTATTGCACTGTACTGCTGCCACAAAACAACAAATTACATTATTTATATCAGTGATAATAAACCTAATGCTGATTCTGAGAACACTAGCCACAGAAGAATGGAAAGATGGAGAGGAACCATGGGGAGATGATGGACAGGAGAGCAGAAGAGATGGGGTGAGAGGGAACCAGAATGGGGAATGAAAAAAGAGAAGGGGGTAAAGAGTTTAATTATGGACAGAGAAATCAATGTTCATAATATCAGGTTGAAAGGTATCCTACCTGAGTTTGGCCTCTTTGTGGAGTACAGGAGGCTATAGACAGAATGAGAGTGGGAAGTCAGATTGTAATGGGTGATCTTGTATTTTGCAGCAAACAGAGCAAATCCGCTTGATGAAGCAGTCCCCCAGTCAGCGTGAGATCTTACTGATGTAGAGGAGACCATACTGGGAGAACCACATGCAATAGATGACCCCAAAAGATTTGCAGATGAAGTGCTGTTCCATCAGGAAGGACTATTTAGAGCCCTGAAAAGTGGTGAGGGAGGAGGTCTAGAGGCAGGTGTACACTTACAAGATTATGTGCCAGGAGGGGAATCATTGGAGAGAGACAAGTGGACAAGGAAGTCACATAGAGAGTGATCATTATGGAAAGTGGAGAGTGGGGGTGAGCAAATATTTACTTCATTGTATGATCCTGTTGTAGATGGGGGAATTTTGGAGAATAATGTGCTGGATACAGAAGATTGTGCATGATAGGTAAGGACAAGATTAACCCTATCCCTGTTATGACAATGGGATGATCACATGAGAAATTGAGGAGATGCAGGTGAGAGCAGCGTCAATTACTGTGGAAGGGAATCACAATTCTTTGTAGGACATCTCAGCTGTTCTAGAATGGAAAACCTCCTCCTGAGAACAGGTGCAGTGGTGGCAGAGGGACTGAGAGAAGGGAATACTGTTTTTATAAGGTAGGGCTGAGAAGAGGTATAGTCAAGATAACTGAAAGTTAGTAGGCTTGTAAAAGACGCCTATCTCCAGAGATGGAACAGAGCAATCGAGAAAGGGGATTGAGATGTCAGAGATGGTTCAGCTTCTTTATTCAGCCCCCCCCCCCCCCCCATCTGCTCCTCACCTGCTCTCAGCGATTACCTGCTCGGTTATTGATGCACCATCAATAACTCACTCTGAGACGTAAAAGCGAGGTATCGGCTTTTATTGACTGGAAGAAGGAACAAGCAGTGAGTGACCACCATACTACATCCTGGAGACTGAGAGGCCGGGCTCAGACCTCCATCACCTTTATACAGGGGTCTGTGGGAGGAGCCACAGGAGCAGTCATCAGGGGGCATGTCCAGACAGGTATATGTAGTTCACCACAGTTATATTCCTTCTCCTCCCCCCAACCTTGTTATTCTGGCTCCCCCTACCTTCCTTTCCAGTCCTGATGAATAGTTTCAGTTTGACACCAACTGTTTATTCCCCTCATTTGCTGCTGCCTGAATTGCTGAGTTCCTCCAGCATTCATCTGCTTTGTCATTAGATCATATGAGATCCAGCATGAGCTTGCCACTCGGATACAAAACTGGCACATTGGAAGGAGTCAGAGGGTGTTGGTGGAGGGTTGTTTTTCAGACTGGAGGCCGGTTACCTCTGGTGTGTTGCAGGGGTCGGTACTGGGTCTTTTATTGTTCATCACCTATACCAATTATTTCCGTGAGTATGGTGTTGGCATGTTTGGAAAGTTTGTGGATGACATTAAAATTGGTGGGATAGTGGACAGTGAAGATGATTACCAGATTGTGATCAACTAGAGTGAGTGGATCAAATTTGAACAAATGCAAAGGATTGCAGTTTGGTAACTTCAACCAGGTCAGGAATTAAATAGTAAATGGGATGGCCCTAGGGATTTTTTTTAGAACAGAGAGATCTAGGGTTACCAATACACTGTTCATTAAAAGTGATGACACAAATAGACAGGATGCTGAAGAATGTGTTTGGCACACCTTCTGAGCTGCGTATGCAGGGCCATTAATATTATCTAGGATCCCACCCATACACCCAGCTTCCTCTTTGACTTTACACCATTAGGCAGGAACCGCCGGTGCATAAAAGCAAGAACAGTCAGAATGGGTAAACAGCTTCTGAACTCCCTGCCACATCACATCTGACATTTCACTATTAATTTGTTCTGTGCCTTACAATATTTAATGTCTGCCCTTACTTTGTTTATTTATGCTTAATTCATTTGTAGATTAAATTCTTATTTTCCGAAGTTATTGTGTATTATATGAGTGTTAATTGTACTTTTGTGCTTTATACCCTGCTCCAGAGAAACATTGTCTTGTTTGACGATATACATGGATATAGCTAAAAGACAATAAACTCAACTTGACACTCGCTTTCATTCTAGAAAACTAGGACAAACCAATGCTACAAAGCTGGCCCACTTTCCAGTTCAATGACAGTTCTGACATTACTCAAAGTATTGTGCAACAATTAAACCAGAAAGGATATTACCAGGACTGGAGGGTTGAGTTATAAGGAAAAACTAATAGGTGGGGATTTTTTTTCCTAGATCATTGTCGGCTGAGGAGTGACCTTGCAGAGGTATGTAAACTCATGAAGAGTGTAACTAACATGGATGGTCACAGTCCTTTTCCCAGAGGAGAAGGGTGTCAATAGAAAGAGCATAGATTTCAGGTGAGAGGGGTAACACTGTGTGTTGGGGGTGGATATTGATGGCACGGTCGTATAGAGGTTAGCACAAAGCTTTACAGTACAAGCGACCCGGGTGAAATTCCCACCGCTGCCTATGAGGAGTTAGTATTGACATGAAGCGCTGCATCAGGAAAGCAACATCCTTCATCAGAGATTCTCACCATCCGGGCAATGCCATCTTATCACCATTACTATCGGCAGGAGGTACAGGAGCCTTATGTCCTCCTCCACCAGGTTCCAAAACAGCTATTTCCCTTCAGCCATTCAGGTCTCAAACCAACCACCACAATGCTAATCACTACTATCTAGAAACACTAGAGTCATAGTCATGGAGAAGTACAGCATGGAGGCCCTTTGGCCCATCCAGTCTATGCCAAAATCATTTAAACTGCCTTCTCCCATAAACCTCCACCAGGATCAAAGCTCTCCATACCCCAAACATCCATGTACATATCCAAACTTCTCCTAAATGTTGAAACCAAGCTTGCATGCACCATTTTTACTGGTATCTCATCCCCCTCTCACAATCAGCTGAGTGAAGAAGATTCCCCTTAAACTTTTCACCTTTCACCCTTAACCCATGATCTCTGGTTGTAGTCCCACCCAACCTCAGTAGATAAACCCAGCTTGCACTTACCCCTCATAATTTTGAATACCTCTCTCAGATCTCTTCTTAATCTTCTAAGTGAGCAGATTGATCACTTTGCACGAAACTACACTTTGATATTTTTTCTCCTTTTTGTAAAAATTGTACTTATATTTTTCTTGTGAATACTGCTGATACAATTTGACATGCCTGTGGCTGATCATTGCCCTTGTGCACATGAAAATGAACTTATCTATGACTTTGACAGATCAGTTGTCAACGGTGTTAGACTGGAAGAAAATGGGGAATCAGTCTGGAGTGGGAGGAAGACCGTGGAGTCCAACACCAGTGATGCAGGGGGTGCCTTCATGTTTCACAATTTGTCCGTTCTCAGGGAAGAGAGAGAGGAGCTGAGTTTCATGAACGGCCAGAGCCTCTGTGTGAGGTTAAGAGCCTGCTGCTAGCTGGTGATAAGCTAACGCTCAGAGGGACAGTGTTTACTCGTACTCTCTATCAAATGGCGACAGGAAGTGCAAAGAGGCAAAAAAAAACACATGCAAAGCAGAAAATAGATTTGACTTCTGGGTTTCGGAGAGAGAGAGAAGCGGGGTTAGAAAAGAAGCTGATCTGAGGAGAAACAGACAGGAATCATGGAGGCAAACAAATTAAGAGAGGACTGAAATAGGAAGAGAGAGGGAGAGAAAGAGAAAATGTTTGGGTAGGCAGATATAGAGACTGGCCAGATAGAGAACTAAAGGGGATGAGAAAGGGTGAGGGTAAAGTTCAAGATGGTAATTAGTCAACAGCTATTCCAGTTTCAGGGTGTAGACTAGAACGAGGCCAGGGCGTGGCACTCTAAGGCCTGCATGACTGGGAACCTAGATCAGTTCACATACATTTCACTGCCCTAAAAGCAATCAATCATTAAAATCTGACCTTACCCACATAAACAGCAAAGAGATAGACACAGAATGGGCAGAGGAACTCCAATCTGCATATTTTGGTGTGTGTTTCCTTGGCGATTGTCAAAGGGAATATTTCACGTTTTATATCTGGAGTGTACATTGGGACAGCGTATAGCGAACTTCACTTTCTATTCAGTTACTACGGTCCCTGCTCCAGGACCCTTGACGAGAACTGTGGAAATAACGGAGGCCTTAGACAGAGAGAAGTGAAAAACAGAATTCTTTTTGATTAAACTCACGATCTGAGATGGACAGCGTCAGCCAGATGGAGATGAGAAACCACCAGAAGTCCATAGCTCTCCAGCAACTGCAGAGTTTGATAGGACAGGCTTCTGCTTGCAGTTGGTTCTTGGTTGTCAGCCGCCTGCTGAACGTGTATCAGCGTCGTGAGCACATTCAGGAAGCCACGACTTCACGTCAGCGCAGCGGCTTTGACAGTGGGTGTATGTCAGTGACTGATCCCTTCCGCATGAGATGAAGATTTAAAGCGATTATATTTGAAATCATTAATAGTAACATCTCATTTCAAATAGATGACAGAAAGCAACGGAACAACATGTCAGATAATATGGCAAAGCTACTTTTAATGACGTCCCATTATGAAAGCTTAAAAGCAATTGGGCAAAGTCAAAAGGAAATCAGGTTTGACCAACTTATTGAAGTTCTTGAAAGAAGTGACATGTGTTTTGGATAAAGGGGAACGGGGAAACACTATCACTTTGATTTCTGGAAGCCAAGTGATAAAGTGCTGAACCAGACATGTTTGCAGAAACTTTAGGCCTGTGGTATTGGAAACAATGTGTTGATGTGGGTAGAAGATAGGCTGGATAACAGGGACCAATATGGCCATAAAGTTCAAAATCCAAATATATTTTTTGCTTGCATTCACTATCTAAAAAAAAGAACAGAGGACATGGATTAAGGGTGAAGGGGGAAAAGTTTAAAGGGAACATTAGGGGGGCTTCTTCACACAGAGAGTGGTGGGAGTGTGGAATGAGCTGCCAGATGAAGTGGTGAATGCTCACTTTTAATATTTAAGAAAAACTTGGACAGGTACATGGATGAGTGGTGTATGGAGGGATATGGTCCAGGTGCAGGTCGGTGGAACTGGGCAGAAAAATGGTTTGGCACAGCCAAGAAGGGCCAAAAGGCCTGTTTCTGTGCTGTAATGTTCTATGGTTCTATGAGTTTATTGTCATGTGCGCAAGTATGTTTGCAAATTTAAACTTACTTTCAGCCTAAACTCAGACATATAGCATCCTATAAGCAGCATATACAAAACAAAGTATAATTATCCATAAACATGAGAAAATCTGCAGATGCTGGAAATCCAAAGCAACACACACAAAGTACAGGAGGAACTCACAGGTCAAGCAGCATCCATGGAAAAGAGTAAACAGTCATGTTTTGGGGAAAGACCCTTCATCAGGACTGAATGGAGAGTCTCAGACCAAAATGTCAAATGTTGTGGAGATTAGGCCATTTTCCAACTGCTTCAAGATCCAAATGATTGAAGAGAAGTAGCTGTTCGTGTTCACCTATATACTTACTGTAATTCTGTTTTTCCCCTATATTTATTTATCAGGTATTTTATTGTATTGGTATCATAAAGTTGACAAATTTCTCAACATATACCGGTGATATTAAACCTGATTCTGATTCTGATTGAACTTGACCATGCAGGACTTCAAGCTTCTGTACCAACTGCCCAAAGATAGCTGCAGAAAGATGGCTTGGCTGAGATATTGGGGATCTTTGATGATGGATGTTGCCTTCTTGAGGCAGTGCCTCACTGGCAGGGAGGGATGTGCCTGTGCTGTGTTAGACAGATCCCACTGCTTTATGCACCTCCTTACACCTCCATTATGTAAACAGGATACTTTCAACTGTAATTGCTTGTCAGAGTGTCCAGTGACAAGCCAAGCTTTATGTAGGTGGCACACTTCCCTTCTACAGTGTTTGCATCCATGCACGGGGCCTGAAACAAATTATCCAACATGTTTGTGCATGGGAATTAATAAAAGTGCTGATTCTGTCCAACACCATTCATCAATGTAGACTGATGAATGTTCATCTTCTTTCTCTTCCTGAGTCAGGTCTGCAGATTTGCTGATAAGCCTTAAGACAAACAGGAGCAGAATTATACCATTCAGCCAATTGAATCTGCTATGCCATTCAATCATTCCTCTCAATGCCATTCTTCTGCCTTCTCCCTGTTACCTTTGGAGCCCTGACTAATCAAGAACCTATAAACCTCCATTTTAAATACACAGTGACATGGCCTCTGCAGATCACTGTGGCAATGAATTCTGCAGATTCACACCCTTAGGCATCTCCCTCATCTCTGTTACAAAGGGATGTTCTTGCATTCTAAGTTAGTATCCCCCAGTCCTAGACAACCCCACTTATTGGAAACATCCTTTCCATGTCCACTCTATATTCAATATTTTCAGTATTCAAAAGGTTTCAATGAAATCCCCTAATATTGTTCTTAAACTCCATTGAGTATAGGCCCAAGCTATCAAAAGCTCCTTGTACATTAACCATTTCTTTGCCAGCATCATTCTCATGAAATCGGGACCATCTCTAATGCCAAAATATCCGTTCTCAGATAAGGAGCGAAAACTGCTCACAATACCATAAATCCATAAGACAAAGGAGCAGAAGTTGGTCATTCGGCCCATCGAGTCTGCTCCGCCATTTCATCATGAGCTGATCCAATCTCCCCTTTAGTTCCATTCCCCCGCCCTCTCACCATAACCTTTGATGCCCTGACTACTCAGATACCTATTAATCTCTGCCTTAAATACACCCAATGACTTGGCCTCCACTGCCGCCCGTGGCAACAAATTCCATAGATTCACCACGCTCTGGCTAAAAAAATTTTTTTGCATCTCTGTTCTGAATGGGCGCCTTGCAATCCTCAAGTCATGTCCTCTAGTACTAGACTCTCCCACCATGGGAACAACTTTGCCACATCCACTCTGTCCATGCCTTTCAACATTTGAAATGTTTCTATGAGGTCCCCCCTCATTCTTCTAAACTCCAAGGAGTAAAGTCCAAGAGCGGTCAAATGTTCCTCATATGTTAGCCCTCTCATTCCTGGAATCATTCTAGTGAATCTTCTCTGAACCCTCTCCAACGTCAGCACATCCTTTCTTAAATAAGGAGCCCAAAACTGCACACAGTATTCCAAGTGAGGTCCTACCAGTGCCTTATAGAGCCTCAACATCAAATCCCTGCTCCTATACTCTATTCCTCTAGAAATGAATGCCAACATTGCATTCAACTTCTTCACCACCGACTCAACCTGGAGGTTAACATTAAGGGTATCCTGCATGAGGACTCCCAAGCCCTGTTGCATCTCAGAACTTTGAATTCTGTCCCCATTTCCCATCTCTGTGGGTAGCAGACACCAACAGAATAAACAAAATCATTCGTAAGGCCAGTGATGTTGTGGGGGTGGAACTGGACTCTCTGATGGTGGTGTCTGAAAAGAGGATGCTGTCCAAGTTGCATGCCATCTTGGACAATGTCTCTCATCCACTCCATAATGCACTGGTTAGGCACAAGAGTACATTCAGCCAGAGACTCATTCTACCGAGATGCAACACTGAGCGTCATAGGAAGTCATTCCTGCCTGTGGCCATCAAACTTTACAACTCCTCCCTCAGAGTGTCAGACACCATGAGCCAGTAGGCTGGTCCTGGACTTATTTCCACTTGGAATAATTAACTTATTATTATTTAATTATTTATGTTTTAATATTGCTATATTTCTATTCTATTCTTTGTTGGTGTGACTGTAACAAACCCCAATTTCCCTCGGGATCAATAAAGTATGTCTGTCTGTTTGTCTGTTTTTAAATAATAGTCTGCCCATTTATTTCTTCTACCAAAGTGTATGACCGTCCACTTTCCGACATTGTAATTCATTTGCTACTTCTTTGCCCATTCCCCCAATCTATCCAAGTCTCTCTGCAGACTCTCTGTTCCCTCAGCACTACCGGCCCCTCCACCTATCTTTGTATCATCAGCAAACTTAGCCACAAAGTCATCTATTCCATAATCCAAATTGTTGATATACAACGTAAAAAGAAGCGGCCCCAACGCGGACCCCTGTGGAACACCACTGGTAACCAGCAGCTAACCAGAATGGATCCCTTTATTCCCACTCTCTGTTTCCTGCCAATCAACCAAAACTCTATCCACGTATGTACTTTCTCGTAATTCCATGGGCTCTTATCTTGTTTAGCAGCCTCATGTACAGCACCTTGTCAAAGGCCTTCTGAAAATCCAAATACACAACGTTCACTGCATCACCCTAGTCCAGCCTACTTGTAATTTCCTCAAAAAATTGCACTAGATTTGTCAGGCAGGATTTTCCTTTAAGGAAACCATGCTGGTTACCAATAACATTAATAGGTAGAGTTAATGCTGTAAAAATGAATATATTTCCTAGATTGCAATATTTATTCCAAACTTTACCAAAACAATTGCCTCAGAAGTTCTTTCAAGAACTGAATAAATATGTAAGGAAATTTCTTTGGAAAGGAAAGATGTCAAGAATATCATTGGAAAAATTGACATGTAAATTTGATTTAGGAGGGTTACAACTTCCAAATTTTAAGAATTATTATAAAGCAAATCAACTTAGATTTATTGCGTCTTTTTTTGATGAAGAAAAACCGGCATGGATTAGAATAGAATTAGATAAAATAGGAGAAAACATACCAGATGATTTTATATATAAATGGGAATCTAAATGGATACGGGAAAAAAAAAGAATCTCCTATATTAAGACACTTGATTGATTTATGGAATAAGGTAAATATGGATGATGAGATAAAGAAATCTTTATTAGCAAAAAGAACTTTAATTCAAAATAGGCTTATTCCTTTTACAATGGATAATAAACTTTTACATAATTGGTTCCAAAAGGGGATTAAATATATAGGTGATTGTTTTGAAGGAGGTATATTGATGTTGTTTGATCAATTAAAAAATAAATATAAAATATCAAACAACACTCTTTTCTGTTATTTTCAATTAAAGGCTTATTTACGAGAAAAGCTCGGTCAAACAATGTTAATGCCAAAACCTAGCGAAATAGAAACATTAATTCAAAAAGGAAAAATTAAAAAATTTACATCCTGTATGTACAATTTGATTCAAAAACAGACAATTAAATCAGGAATTCATAAATCAAGACAAAAATGGGAATCTGATTTGAATATTAAAATTGATGGAAAAAACTGGTCACGATTATGTTCTGATAGTATGATAAATACAATAAATGTTCGACTTAGATTAGTACAATATAATTTTTTACATCAATTATATATAACACCACAGAAAATAAATAGATTAAATTCAAATATGTCTGACCAATGTTTTCAATGTAATCAAGAAATTGGTGCTTTTTTACATTCTGCTTAGTCTTGTTTTAAAATTCAATCATTTTGGATAAATCTAAGACTTTTATTGGAACAAATTAGTGGAGTACAACTCCCATATAGCCCAATATTATTTTTATTAGGAGACATTGAAGGGACAATACCGAAACTTAAATTGAATAAGTATCAGAAAAAAATTATAAAAATTGCATTGGCAGTAGCCAAAAAAGTTATCGCAGTTACTTGGAAATCTGACTTATATTTAACTATCGATCGTTGGAATAATGAAATATATAGTTGTATTCCACTTGAAAAAATTACATATAATCTAAGAAATGAATATGATATATTTTTGAAAATTTGGCTCCCATACCTACAAAAGATAGGATTAAATACATAGGTCCTTTGAAGATAAAATTATAATGTTATTGGGAAAAGTAAAAATAAAAATAAAAATTATTTTGAAATCCATGGAGCATGTGGGGATCCTCTGACATCCAGGCAATCTTTCTCTTCTTCCTTTCTTTTTTCTTTCTTTCTTTAGATAAGGGTTTAAGGGGGGGGGGTTGGGGGGGGAGTGTCAATATTATTTTTTTTCTCTTTCACTATTTTATCATTACATTTATTCTTTGTAATTTTCTAAAAAATTAATAAATAAATAAAAAGGAAACCATGCTGAGTTCTGCCTATCTTGTCATATGCCTCCAGGTACTCCGTAACCTCATCTTTGACAATCGACTCCAACATCTTCCTAACCACCGATGCCAAGCTAATAGGTCTATAATTTCATTTTTGCTTCCTTGCCCCCTTCTTAAGTAGTGGAGTGACATTTGCAATCCTCCAGTCCTCTGGAACCAGGCCAGAATCTATTGACTTTTGAAAAATTATTTCTAATGCCTCCGCAATCAACACTGCTACTTCCTTCAGAACACGAGGATGCATTCCATCAGGTCCAGGAGATTTATCTACCCTTAGACTATCCAGCTTCCTGAGTACTTTCTCTGTCTTAATTGTGACTGTGCATATTTCTCTTCCCTGACACCCTTGAATGTCCGATATAATGCTGATGTCTTTCTCAGTGAAGACTGATGCAAAGTACTCGTTCAGTTCCTCCACCATCTCCTTATCTCCCATTACAATTTCTCCAGCATCATTTTCTATTGGTCCTATATCTACTCTCATCTGTCTTTTACTCTTCATATACTTGAAAAAGCTTTTAGTATCCTCTTTGATATTATTTGCTAGCTTCTTTTCATAGTTCATCTTTTCCCTCTTAATGACCTTCTTAGTTTCCTTTTGTAAGCTTTTAAAAACTTCCCAATCCTCTGTCTTCCCACTAATTTTTGCTTCCTTGTATGCCCTCTGCTTTGCTTTTACTTTGGCTTTGACTTCTCTTATCAGCCACGGTTGCATCCTTTTTCCATTCGAAAATTTCTTCTTCTTTGGAATATATTTGTCTTGCACCTTCCTCACTTCTCGCATAAACTCCAGCCACTGCTGCTCTGTGGTCCTTCCCGCTAGTGTCCCTTTCCAGTCAACCTTGGCCAGTTCCTCTCTCATGCCACTGTAATTTCCTTTACTCCACTGAAATACTGACACATCGGATTTTGGCTTCTCTTTCTCAAATTTCGCAGTGAACTCAATTACATTGCGATCACTGCCTCCTAAGGGTACCTTCACTTCCACCTCTCTAATCATCTCTGGTTCATTACACAATACCCAATCCAGTACAGCTGATCCCCTGGTGGGCTCAACAACAATATCCAATATCCTTATGGGCAAGTTTTGCTAGAACTGTTGGAGAGGACTTAAATTAATTTAGTAGTGGAATGGGACCAGAGTGATAGGGCTGACGATGGGGTAATTGGTATACAACTAGATGCATTGTGCAGTGAGACTGTCAGGAAGGACAGACAGATAATAGAGCAAAATTGCAGTCAGTGGGATAATTTGCAGTGTAACAGGGAACAAAATCAAAATGGGTGACAGACACAGGACTGAAGGTGTTATATTTGAATGCACACCATACATGCAATAATGTGGATGATCTTGTAGTGCAGTTAGAGATTGTCAGGTATGAGGTTGTGTGCATTGTGGAGTTATTAATGAAAGGTTTTATCGTTTGGAGAAGGAAGGAGGAGGATCCGAATGAGAGAGTGGCAGGAGCCATCTTGAATTTTTCTTATTCTCATCAGAATTAAGAGAGGCGGGACTGCGCAGGCGTGTGAAGGTGGGCAGGAAGCAGGGGAATTTTAAAAGGCCACAGCCTTAAACAACGGGCAGCATCGTTTTGCGGGCAGTAGAGTGAGCCGGGAGCAGAGTGAAGGCTTAAGGGCTTTGGATCAAGGGGCTTAGGTGGAAATGGGCGAGGTAAGGTAGGTTTAGGTTTCAGTTTTTCCTGTTATTTGAGGAAAGGGGAAGTATGAGTGTGAGGGCAGCTTGTTGTTCTCGGTGTCAGATGTGGGAGGTCTTGGAGTCCCCTAGCCTCCCAGACGTCCACATCTGCGCCAGGTGTGCTGAGCTGCAGCTCCTAAGGGACCATGTTAGGGAACTGGAGCTGCAGTTCGATGACCTTTGTCTGGTCAGGGAGAGTGAGGAGTTGATAGAGAGGAGTTACAGACAGGTGGTCACTCAGGGGCCATGGGAGGCAGACAGGTAGGTCATGGTTAGGAGGGGGAAGGGGAAGAGTAAGGTACTAGAGAATACCCCAGTGGCTGTACCCTTTGACAATAAGTACTCCTGTTTGAGTACTGTTGGGGGGGACAGCCTACCTGGGGGAAGCAACAGTGGTCATGCCTCCAGCACAGAGTCTGGCCCTGTGGCTCAGAAGGGTTGGGAAAGGAAGAGGAAGGCAGTAGGGGATAGCGGATTCGATAGTAGGGGGTCAGATAGGCGATTCTATGGATGCGATCAAGAGACCCGGATGGTAGTTTGCCTCCCGGGTGCCAGGGTTCGGGATGTTACTGATCGCGTCCAAGATATCCTGAAGTGGGAAGGTGAGGAGCCAGAGGTCGTGGTACATATAGGTACCAATGACATTGGTAGGAAAAGGGAAGAGGTCCTGAAAGGAGAATACAGGGAGTTAGGAAGGAAGTTGAGAAGAAGGACAAGCAAAGGTAGTAATCTCAGGATTACTGCCTGTGCCATGTGACAGTGAGAGTAGGAATGGAATGAGGTGGAGGATAAATGCGTGGCTGAGAGATTGGAGCAGGGGGCAGGGATTTAGATTTCTGGATCATTGGGACCTCTTTTGGGGCAGGTGTGACCTGTACAAAAAGAAAGGGTTACACTTGAATCCTAGGGGGACCAATATCCTGGTGGGGAGATTTGCTAAGGCTACTGGGGGACTTTAATAGAATAGTTGGGGGGTGGGAATCAATTTGAAGAGACTAGGGAAGAGGAGGTTAGTTCACAAATAGAGAAAGCTAGTAGACAGTGTGTGAGGGAGGATAGGCAGGTGATAGAGAAGGGGAGTGCTCAGACCAAAGATGTAGGGGAAAAGGAAGGAAAAGATAATAAAGTTGATCGCATCGTTAGGGATAAACAGAGAGGAAGAGCTGGAGAGTTTCTTAAATGCATCTATTTTAATGCTAGGAGCATTGTAAGAAAAGTGGATGAGCTTAGAGCAAGGATTGATACCCGGAAATATGATGTTGTAGCTATTAGTGAAACATGGCTACAGGAGGGGTGTGATTGGCAACTAAATATTCCTGGATTTCGTTGCTTCAGGTGTGATAGAATTGGAGGGGCAAGAGGAGGAGGTGTTGCATTGCTTGTTTAATAAAATATTACAGAGGTGCTTTGGCAGGATAGATTATAGGGCTCATCTAAGGAGACTATTTGGGTGGAATTAAGGAATGGGAAAGGTGTAGTAACACTTATAGGGATGTATTATAGACCACCTAATGGGGAGCGAGAATTGGAGGAGCAAATTTGTAAGGAGATAGCATATATTTGTAGTAAGCACAAGGTTGTGATTGTGGGAGATTTTAATTTTCCACACATAGACTGGGAAGCCCATGCTGTAAAAGGGCTGGTTGGTTTGGAGTTTGTAAAATGTGTGCAGGATAGTTTTTTGCAGCAATACATACAGGTACCGACTAGAGAAGGGGCAGTGTTGGATCTCCTGTTAGGGAATGAAATAGGTCAGGTGACGGATGTATGTGTTGGGGAGCACTTCGGGTCCAGTGATCACAATACCATTAGTTTCAATATAATTATGGAGAAGGATAGGACTGGACCCAGGGTTGAGATTTTTGATTGGAGAAAGGCTAACTTTGAGGAGATGCGAAAGGATTTAGAAGGAGTGGATTGGGACAATTTGTTTTATGGGAAGGATGTAATGGAGAAATGGAGGTTATGTAAAAGTGAAATTCTGATGGTACAAAACCTTCATGTTCCTTTTAGGTTGAAAGGAAAGGTTAAAAGTTTGAGAGCGCCATGGTTTTCAAGGGATATTGGAAACTTGGTTCATAAAAAGAGGAAGATCTATAATAAATATAGGCAGCATGGAGTAAATGAGGTGCTCGAGGAATATAAAGAATGTAAAAAGAATCTTAAGAAAGAAATTAGAAAAGCTAAAAGAAGATACGAGGTTGCTTTGGCAAGTAAGGTGAAAATAAATTTGTAGAGTTTCTACAGTTATATTAATAGCAAAAGGATAGTGAGGGATAAAATTGGTCCCTTAGAGAATCAGAGTGGACAGCTATGTGTGGAGCCGAAAGAGAAGGGGGAGATTTTGAACAACTTCTTTTCTTTGGTATTCACTAAGGAGAAGGATATTGAATTGTGTAAGGTAAGGGAAACAAGTAGGGAAGTTATGGAAACTATGACAATTACAGAGGAGGAAGTACTGGCACTTTTAAGGAATATAAAAATGGATAAATCTCCGAGTCCTGACAGGATATTCCCTAGGAACTTGAGGGCAGTTGGTGTAGAAATAGCAGAGGCTCTGACAGAAATATTTCAAATGTCATTAGAAACGGGGATGGTGCCGGAGGATTGGCATATTGCTCATGTGGTTCCATTGTTTAAAAAGGGTTCTAAGAGTAAACCTAGCAATTATAGGCCGATCAGTTTGACGTCAGTGGTGGGTAAATTAATGGAAAGTATTCTTCGAGATGGTATACGTAATTATCTGGATAGACAGGTTCATATTAGGAATAGTCAGCATGGATTTGTCTGTGGAAGGTCATGTTTGACAAATCTTATTGAATTTTTTGAAGAGGTCACAAGGAAGGTTGATGAGCGTAAAGCAGCAGATGTTGTCTTTATGGAGTTCAGTAAGGCCTTTGAAAAGGTTCCGCACAAAAGATTAGTTAGGAAGATTCAATCGTTGGGTATTAATATTGAAGTAGTAAAATGGATTCAACAGTGGCTAGATGGGAGATGCCAGAGAGTAGTGGTGGATAACTGTTTGTCAGGTTGCAGGCCGGTGACTAGTGGTGTGCCTCAGGGATCTGTATTGGGTCCAATGTTGTTTGTCATATACATTAATGATCTGGATGATGGGGTGGTAAATTGGATTAGTAAGTACACAGATGATACTAAGGTAGGTGGTGTTGTGGATAATGAAGTAGGTTTTCAAAGCTTGCAAAGAGATTCAGGCCAGTTAGAAGAGTGGGCTAAGTGATGGCAGATGGAGTTTAATGCTGATCAATGTAAGGTGCTACATTTTGGTAGGAATAATCCAAATAGGACATACATCGTAAATGGTAGGGCATTGAAGAATGCAGTAGAACAGGGTGATCTAGGAATAATGGTGCATAGTTCCCTGAAGGTGAAATCTCATGTGGATAGGGTGGTGAAGAAAGCTTTTGGTATGTTGGCCTTTATAAATAAGAGCATTGAGTACAGGAGTTGGGATGTAAAGTTAAAATTTAACAAGGCATTGGTAAGGCCAAATTTGGAGTATTGTGTACAGTTCTGGTCAATGAATTATAGGAAAGATATCAACAAGATAGTGAGATTACAGAGAAGATTTACTAGAATGTTACTTGGGTTTCAGCACCTTAGTTACAGGGAAAGGCTGAACAAGTTAAGACTTTATTCTTTGGAGTGTAGAAGGTTGAGTGGGGACTTGATAGAGGTATTTAAAATAATGCGGGTGATAGATCGAGTTGACATGGATAGGCTTTTTCCATTGAGAGTAGGGGAGATTCAAACAAGAGGACATGATTTGAGAGTTAAGGGGCAAAAGTTTAAGGGTAGCACGAGGGGGAATTTCTTTACTCAGAGTGGTAGCTGTGTGGAATGAGCTTCCAGTAGAAGTGGTAGAGGCAGGTTCAGTATTGTCATTTAAATTAAAATTGGATAGGTATATGGACAGGAAAGGAATGGAGGGTTATGACCAGAGTGCGGGCCAGTGGGACTAGGTGAGTGTAAGCGTCGGCATGGACTAGAAGGGCCGAGATGGCTTGTTTCCATGCTGTAATTGTTATATGGTTATATAGAAGTTGAGAGCTTAACAACCAATGATACACACTTTATCAATAAAAAAACAGGTTGGCAGAGGGAGTAGTGTGGCTCTGTTGGTAAAAATTAAATAAAATCATTAGAAAGAGGTGACATAGGGTCCGAAGGTGCTGAGTTGTTGTGAGCCGAGCTAAGGAGTTACAAGGGTTAAGAGATCCTGATGAGAGTTATATACAGAACCTTGAACAGTAGCTAGGATGAGGGGTACAAATATTGATGAGAGATTGAAAATGCATGTCAGAAGGTCAATCCTACAATAGTCATGGAGGATTTCAATGTGCAAATGGTTTGGGAAAATCAGGGTGATGATGATTTTGGATCCCAGGAGAGAATCTGTAGCGTGCCTATGAGCTGGCTTTTTCAAGCAGCTCGTGGTTGAGCCCATTCGGGGATCAGTTATTCTGGACAGGGTGTTGTTTAATGAACAGGTTTGAATAGAGAATGTAAGGAACTGTACCCTTTGGCAGAAGTGATCATAATATGACAGAATTCACCCTTCAATTTGAGAAAGAAAAGCAAAGTCAATTGTATCAGCATTACAGTGGAATGAAGGGAATTACAGATGCAATGGAGCTGAGCTGGCCAATGATCGGCTGGTGACACAGTGAGATCAGCACCGGGCTTGCAAACCGAGGCTCTCGAGTTCGATCCAGTGACAGACCACTCCCGAGCGTGCCCTCCATCTGTGCCGGGTTGATGTCGAGCTCGCAACTCGACCTTGTTAAAAAAAAGACACTGTCACCTCCAGTTTAAATTTCCACGCGGAATATTGTGGAGGATCAAATACCCAAACCCAAACACAAGCAATCATGGGAAGGGAATTCTAGCAGGAGGATGGCAGATCTGCAATGGCTGGAGTTTTGGGGAACAAGTCGGAAGGCACAGGTTAGATACATCCCAAAAAAGAAGAGGTATTCTAAAGGGAAGATGACGCAGCCATGACTGACATGAGAATTCAAAGCCAACATAAAAGCAAAAGGCATATAATAGAGCAAAAATTAGAGGATTGGAAAGCTTTCAAATAACAACCAAAATCTTAAAGATGGAATATACAAATATGAATGTAACCTCGCTAATAATATTAAAGAGGATAGCAATAGTTTCTTCAGATACATAAAGTGTAAAAAAAAGGCGAGTGTAGATGATGTTGGCGATGTTGGGGACAATGAAATGAATAAATGTTTTGCATCATTTCACTGTGGAAGCAGAAGCAGTATGTCGGATGTTCAAGAGTGTCAGGGGGCAGAAATGAATCAAGTTGCCATTACTAGGGAAGAGGTTCATGGGAAACTCAAAAACCTGAAGGTAGATAAATCTCCTGGATGAAACAGTGTACACCACAGGGTTCTGAAAGAAGTGGCTGAAGAGATTGTGGAGGCACTAGTAATGATCCTTCAAGAATCATTGGATTCTGGCATGGTCCTGGATGACTGGAAAATTGCAAATGTCACTCCACTCTTCAGAAAGAGAGGGAGACAGAAGAAAGGAAATCATGGGCCATTTAGTCTGAACTCAGAGGTTGGGAAGATGATGAAGTTGATTGTTAAGGACATAGTTTCACTGTTCTAAGAGGTACATACATAGATAGATAGATAGATAGATAGATAGATAGATAGATAGATAGATAGATAGATAGATAGATAGATAGATAGATAGATACTTTATTCATCCCCATGGGGAAATTCAACTTTTTTCCAATGTCCCATACACTTGTTGTAGCAAAACTAATTACATACAATACTTAACTCAGTAAAAAATATGATATGCATCTAAATCACTATCTCAAAAAGCATTAATAATAGCTTTTAAAAAGTTCTTAAGTCCTGGCGGTAGAATTGTAAAGCCTAATGGCATTGGGGAGTATTGACCTCTTCATCCTGTCTGAGGAGCATTGCATCGATAGTAACCTGTCGCTGAAACTGCTTCTCTGTCTCTGGATGGTGCTATGTAGAGGATGTTCAGAGTTATCCATAATTGACATGGTAGAATAGGTCATAGTTTGCATAGTTTCTTTAAGGGAAAATCTTGCCTTACAAATCTGTTGGAATTCTTTGAAGAAATAATAAACAGGATAGGCAATGAAGAATTAGCGGCTGTTGTGTACTTGGATTTTCAGAAGGTCTTTGACAAGGTGCTACACATGAGGTTCTCAACAAATTAAGAGCCGATTATATGACAGGAAAGATACTAGCTTGAATAAAACAGTGGCTAATTGGCAGAAGGCAAAGCATGAGAATAAAGGAAGCTTTTTCTGGTTGACTGCCAGTGACTAGTGGTTTTCGCCATGGGTCTAAGTTGGGACCAATTCTTTTTATGTCATATGGCAATGATTTGGATGATGGAATTGATGGCTTTGTGGCCAAGTTTGCGGCTGACATGATGACAGGTAAACAATGGAGGAGCAGATAATGTTGAGAAAGCAGACAGTCCAGAGAAGGATTTCGACAGATTAGGAAAAGGGGCAAAGAAGTGGCAGATAGAATAGTGTTGAGTAGTGTTTGGTTATGCACTTTGCTAGAACGGATTAAAAAAGAGAATATTTTCTCAATGCACAGAAAATTCAAAGCAGAGTGTAAATAGACGAAAGTTTCCTGAAGATTTTTAAGACCGTAATATATAGGTGCATAATTAAGCCATTTGGCCCATCTAGTCTACTCTACCATTTTAGTATATTTGATCCATTTTGCTCTCAGCTCCAATATCCTGCCTTCATCTGGTATCCCTTCATGACCTGACTAATCAAGAATCTATCAAACTCTGCCTTAATATATCCCATGACGTGGCATCCACATCCACCTGTGGCAATGAAGTTCACAGATTGACACTATCTGGCACAAGTAATTCCTCATCACCTCAATTCTAAGTTGATGTCCCTCTGTTCTGAGTCTGTATCCTCTGGTTGTAGACTCCTCCACCATAGGAATCTGTTACAAGGTGGAGGCAAGGGTGCTGGGAGAGGACCCACAAGTAGGACACAAACATGTCTTTCTTAGGTTCAATAAAATAGTGTTTATTACTCGCTACACAGAGAACTGGGAAATCAAGGAGGACAAAGAGAAACACGAACCTCGGACTAGGAGACTAGGGACTTGGATCACCGTGGGCATGACTTAGACACTGGGAACATGGACCACCACGGACCTTGGACTTGGACATTGGGAACTTGGATCATGGCGGCCATGACTGGGACCCTGGGGACTGGGACCGCCACGGACGTTGGACTTGGAGACAGGGAACTTGGACCGCTGCGGACCTTGGACCTGGAGACTGGGAACTTGGATTGCCGTGGACCTTGGACTTGGACACTGGGAACATGGACCACTGTGGACCTTGGACTTGGAGACAGGGAACTTGGATTGCCGTGGACCTTGGACTTGGAGACTGGGAACTTGGATCACCATGGACCTTGGACTTGGAGACTGGGAACTTGGATCGCCGTGGGCCTTGGACTTGGACATTGGGAACTTGGATCGTCATGGACCTTGGACTTGGAGACTAGGACCTTGATTCGCCGCAGCCAGAACGTGGACACCATGGATTGCCGCAGCCAGAATGTGGACACCATGGATTGTCGCAGCCAGAAACGTGGACACCAAACACAGGACAGGAACGTCGAGCCAGGATTCCACCTTCAACTCAGGCACCGAGCTGGGACTTTTCTTCGAGTGACAGACACGGACACTGGGCATGAACATCGAGCCAGGACTCCGCCTTCAACTCAGGCACCGAGCCAGGACTCTTCTTCGAGGGATAGACACGGACACTGGGCTTGAACATCAAGTCAGGATTCCTCCTTCAACTCACCTCTGGCAGTTTGACCTTGCCCTCTCTCTGGTGAAGGAAGGCGAATGGCCGGCACTCCGATGCCTAGGTAACTGTGGCTGGTGGTAGTGACGGCAACTTGCTAACGCTTCCTAACACTCTCGCCCCAAATGGCTAAAGCCAGGGGCTTATAAGCTGCCGGTTCGGGTCTAGAGTAGATGACCTTAATGGCCAAGCTCAAGGGACATGTGAAACGGAATTAGAAGGGAACAAGGAGTCAATAATCTGGATCATAACGCATCCTAACTAAATTTAAAGGGGAACCGATCCGGACCATGACAGGAACCATCCTCTCCACATCAACTCTTATTGAGGACTTTTACCATTCAATGGGTTTCAGTGAGATCCCCCCTCATTCTTCTGAACCCCAGTGACTGAAGGCCCAGAGCCACCAAGCGATCCTCTTATGATGAGCCTTTCAATCCTAGAATTACTTCAGTGAATCTCCTTTGAAACTTCTCCAATGTCAACACATGCTTTCTCAGATACTTTCCTGTAGTCTGGGTGGATTCAAAATGCAAAGAATGAATTTCATTTGGAATCTACATGAAATGAACTGGAGCCACAGAAATTCACTGAAGAAAGGGATGTAGCTTTTGATGCCTCAATTTCAACAAGAAGGTAAATAGTGACCATCTTCCCAGAAAGGAAACAGTGCAATCTATTTACATTCCTGGGAGTCATTCAGATAAATGCTACAACGAAGATTACTGAGGAAGAAGAGTTTGCAGAGATGTGTGTAATGTATTAGAAGGAATCACCATAGGCATTAATGGGTAAGAAATGACAAGCAGTGAGTCACAGCAGTCTACTTAGATTAGGTTCAACTTTGCTGTCATTGTGCCGAGTACAGATACAAAGCCAAATGAAATGCAGTTAGCATCTAACCAGAAATGCAAAGAATAGTATTATTTACAAAATAACTGCAAATAAAAAGTAAGTGCTACAGCATACAGATATAAAACTACTGTGACAGTACAATATGGTGCAGTACTGGTTAGCACTGTGATGTGAGGTTCAGCAGGGTCAGAGCCTCAGGGAAGAAGCTCTTCCTATGCCTGATGGGGTGGGAGCGAAGGCTCCTGTAGTGCCTACTGGATGAGGGGAGAGTAAAATGTCCATGGTTTAGGGTGAGATGCATCCTTGATAATGCTTTTCACCCTGCCCAGGCAGTGTTTATGGTAGATGTTCTCAATGATGGGCAATTAGGTGCCAATAATCTGCTGTGCAGTTTTCACCACACGCTGGAGAGCTTTGCGGTTCGATACGGGACAATTGCCATACCGCACTGAGATGCAGTTGGTGAGTATGTTCTCAATGCTACAGCAGAAAAAGTCCATCAGTATCCTGGGACAGAGGTGAGCTTTCTTGATGCTCTGCAGGAAATAAAGGTGCTGTTGCACCTTTTTGATAAGGATGGAGAAGTTCAGGGACCAGATAAGATCCTTGGAAATGTGGACACCAAGGAATTTGAAGCTTGATACACGCTCCACTACAGCTCTGTTGATGTAGATGGGGATGTGAGTGTGGTTCCTAGCATGCCTGAAGTCCACAATGATCTCCTTGGTCTTCTGGGTGTTAAGGGCCAGGTTGTTGTCGGCACTTATTGGCAAATGTTAACATGACTTGGATGATGGGAACAAATGAGATTAGAGACTGTTGTAAAAGGCACTAAGAAACATAGAAACATAGAAAAAAGGTGCAGGAGTAGACCATTCAGCCCTTCGAGCCTGCACCACCATTCAGTATGATCATGGCTGATCATCCAACTCAGAACCCTATACCTGCTATCTCTCCATAACCCCTGATCCCTTTAGCCACAAGGGCCATATCTAACTTCCTCTTTAATATAGCCAATGAACCAGCCTCAACTGTATCCTGTGGCAGAGAATTCCACAGATTCACCACTCTCTGTGTGAAGAAGTTTTTCCTCATCTCGGTCTTAAAAGGCTTCCACTTTATCCTTAAACTGTGACCCCTCGTTCTGGACTTCTCCAACATCGGAAACAATCTTCCTGCATCTAGCCTGTCTAATCCCTTTCAAATTTTATATGTTTCAATAAGATCCCCCCTCAATCTTCTAAATTCCAGTGAGTATAAGACTAGTCGATCCAGTCTTTCTTCATATGAAAGTCCTGCCATCCCAGGAATCAATCTGGTGAACCTTCCTTGTACTCTCTCTACGGCAAGAATGTCTTTCCTCAGATTAGGTGATTATAATAGAGTACAGACAGATTAAATGAGTGTGAAAAGATCTTACAAATGAAGAATCATGTGGAAATATGTGAGGTTATAATCATGAGAAAGTCTGCTGACACTGGAAATCCAAGGCAAGACACACAAAACGCTGTTGGAACTCAAGCAGGTCAAGCAGCATATATGGACAAGAGTAAACAGTCAACATTTTTTGCCGAGACTCTTCTTCAGGACTGAGAAAGAAAGGAGAAGTAGCAGAATGAAAATCTGGGGGGAGGGGAAGGAGGCTACCTGGAAGGTAATAGGTGAAGCCAGGTGGGTTGGAAAGATCAGGGGCTGGAGAAGAAGGACTCTGATAGGAGAGGAGAGTGGACCACAGGAGAAAGGGAAGGAGGAGGGGACCTGGGGAAGTAATAGGCATGTGAGAACAAGTAAAAAGTCAAAGTCAAGAATAGAGGAACTGGCAGTGAGGTTGTTCATCTCGGCAGGAAAAATAATAGAGAACATTACCGAAATGGGGAGAGATCACAGTCATAGAATCATACAGCACAAATTACAAGCTCTTTAGCCTTCTCCAGCCCTTTTTCTCTTTCACCAATCAACTTCCCAGTTCTTTACTTCACCTTATCCCCCTCTCCCAGTTTCACCTATTGCCTCCCACCTTGTACTTCTTCCTCCCTTCCCCCCACCTTCTTAGGCTGTCTTCTCCCCTTCCTTTCCAATCTTGATGAAGAGTCCAGACCTAAAAAGTTGACTGTTTATTCACTTACATGGATGCTGCCTGACCTGCTGTGTTCACTGCGCGTTTTGTGTATGTTGCTTTGGATTTCCAGCATCTGCAGATTTTCTTGTGTTTGTCCTTCAGCCTGTGATGTCTAATTACACTAACCCCATTTACCACCTTTTGGTCCATAGCTTTTCATGGCTTGGAAGTTCAGATGTTTGCTCAGGAATTTTAATGTGTTGGAGCACCTGCCCACACCAACTTCTTAGGCAGTTGGTTCCAGACTTCAAATGGTCTTTGGGAGAAAAAATAATCTTCCTCAGATGTCCTACAAGCCATTTACTGCTCACGTTCAACTTATGTTCTCTGTTCTTCAAAACTTCTGCCATTGTGTGAATTTTATTTATCATTGCTCTTTTGTAGACCGTGATAGGATCCCCCCAGCCTCCTCTGTTCCATGGAAAGCACATCCAGCCAATCCAGTCACCACTGGATTACTAACCAATAAAGAAGCACCTATTCAAATAATGCAGAACAAAGAAGCTTCAAAGCTTTCTAGAATTATACTTTGTATAATCACTAGAGCAGAGGTTCTTAAAACATTTTATGCTATTCACCCTCTGACAGTTCAGTGAAGCCTATAGACCCCTTCTCAGAATAGAGTATTTAAATATATAAAAAATATAATACGTAGGATTACAAAAGAAACCAATTATATTAAAACTCAGTTTTCAAAATGGTAAAAGAAAACAATTTTGTGATAGGATCTCAATGAAGACATTAAGTAACAAGTAGTGACGAACAGTATAGACAACAAGTAACAAACGATATTTTGAGATATTTGTAACAACTGTTATGTGATATGAAAATATCTATGATTTCTATCAGTAACAATGTCACGGGTACTGATAATACCACTGTGGTTTGTTGCCTACGTTCGTAATTCAGGATTCAAAGTACATTTATCAATATATGTTTGCAGTGTACAATCCTGAGAATCGTCTTCCTCACAGACAGCCACAAAACAAAGAAAACCATGGAATCCGTTCAAAGAAAAACATCAAAACCCACCCCCACATGCAAAAAAAAAACAGATCACCACATAGCAACAAAAAGAATCGAGAAACACAGAATATAAAACAGAAAATTGAAAAAGTCCAGGCATATGCAGTTCAATAACTGCAGGCAGCCCCAATAAAAATCACCCAAAACAGCAACAAGAAAGTAGCAGCCAGAAATCAGAAACACATCATAACGTGAGTCCAGTCTCCAAACCTCATTGATTAAATCTTGTTCAAGACCCAGAGCTCAAGCACAATCTTCTGACAGGTTTGAAGACAGGAGACACCATTCGACTGCAGGGGCCTTCCTTCAGAAGCAGCAAGCAAGAGAAAGAGAGAGACCATAACACGCAGCAGCAGAGAGCAAGAGGCTGGTATATGATGCTAAACATGCGTTCACCTTCCACAGTCACTTCAATCTCCCTTGGCGCTTTAATCAGTGAGAATAGTGAGAAGTGGAGACCATCAAGTCTCCATGTTTCCTGTCCTCAAGTATGCACATTTTGTTCCTCACAGAACCCTCTTGGAGACACAAAGCACCAGATCACTCAACTGACCTGAAATCACACCACCAAAATTTACATCACTGCTTCCAACAATAGCAGAATGACACTTTATAAAGTAAAAAAGACATGAAAGAAGCTAAGGACATTGATTCATGAACCACCTGCAAGATGCTGGCCTTGGTTATATTGCTCACTGGTGCCATCTTACTCCTGCACCTACTGTCTATTGACAGCATTGATTCCTCTGAGATGCAGAGCGATCAGTGCATCTGAAAGTTTGAATCACAAACATCCTGTAAGCAGACACAGTAAGAAATTAGCAAACCTAACACAGTGTTGATGTCTTTTAGAAACTGAGTTGAACACAGAAGAGGAAAGGTTATTCCCCTGGTATACAGGGCATTGGTGTGACCATATCTTGAGTACTGTGTACTATGTGGTTTCATTGAAAACTGCAGCACAGAAGCAGACCCATTCATTACATAGGCAGGATGTCAATGAGTTAAGAGAGGCCTACCCACAATGGGTGTGTTATCTCATGAGGAAAGGTTGAACAGGCTGGACTAGATCAGATGAGTGAGCGGAACTGAGATACAATCTCATGCAGACTTGAGTGAGTGCAAATGAAGAGTATGTTTCTTGTTGTAAGAGAGTCTAGGGGAAGAGATAATTGTAAATGCAATCACTTATTCATTAGACCATTACACCATAGGACATAAGAACAGAATTAGGCCATTCAGCCCATCAAGTCTACTCTGTCATTCAATCATTGCTGATTTATTATCCCTTTCAACACCAACTCCTGCCTTTTCCCAATGATCTTTGACATCCTAACTAGTCGAGAACCTATCAACCTCTGCTTTAAATGTCCCTAGCCTCCACAGCCATCTGTGGCAATGAATTCCACGGATTCGGCACTATCTGGCTAAAGAAATTTCCTCCTCATCTCCATTGTAAACAGATTTCCTTGTTCCCTGAGGCTGCACCTGGTCCTAAAACTCCCCCCCGTAGGAGACACTCAATCCAAGTATGCTTTATCTAGGCCTTTTATTATAGAAATGTAGTGATTTTTTTTCTCAAGCATGGTGAGTCTTTGGAAATCTTCCTCTAAAGTAATGTATATTATTCAGGCAGAGGGAGGGAGATTCTTGATAGGCAAAAGGTTGAAAATACACTGGATATGCAATGGTGCAAGTCAGTTCCAGATATTTGGAAGGTATGGCTCAGATCTAAAACCATCACTAATTTTTATAGATGCACCGTAGAAAGCATTCTTCTAGGGTGCATCACAACCTGGTATGGAAGTTGTCCTGTCCAAGACCGGAAGAAGCTGCAGAAGATCATGAACATAGCCCAGCACATCACACAAATCAATCTTCCATCCTTGGACTCACTTTACACCGCACGCTGTTGGAGCAGTACTGCCAGGATAATCAAGGACACGACCCACCCAGCCAACGCACTTTTTGTCCCTCTTCCCTCTGGGAGAAGGTTTAGGAGCTTGAAGATTTGTACGGCCAGATTTGGGAACAGCTTCTTTCCAACTGTGATAAGACTGCTGAATGGATCCTGACCCAGATCTGGGCCGTACCTTCCAAATATCTGGACCTGACTTGCACTACATCACTTCCCCTTTTCTATTTTCTAATTATGATTTATAATTTAAATTTTTATTATATTTACTTTGATTTGTACTTCAGGGAGCGCGAAGCACAGAATCAAATATCGCTGTGATGATTGTATGCTCTAGTATCAATAGTTTGGTGACAATAATGTAAAGTAGGTATGTTTAGATAGGTTGGGACAACATTGTGGATCAAAGAGCTGCTCTATGTAACAGAAACTTACAAAATTCTTACAGTCTGGATTCAGGGATGATGTTTCCATTAGCCAAGGAGTTTACAAACAAAGATAGTCTTCAGATAGGGTGATGATTGAGACCATGAAACACAGAAGAAGAATTAGGCCACTCCTCCCATTGTGTCTGCTCCATCCTTCTATCACAGCTGATATATTTTTTCTCTCAACCCCTTTCACCTGCCTTCTCCCTGTACCCCTTATGCCCTAATTTATCAAAAACCTATCAACCTCAACTCAAATATACCCACCTATTGGAGCTGCCAGTCTTGTTCCTCCTTTCCCCATGTTTCTGTAAAGCAATGGTTCCCAAAGTGGTGTCCACTGACCCCTTGGTTAATGGTTGGGGTCGATGGCATAAAAAATTGGGAACACATGCCAAAAAGTTTGTAATATCCCAGCCTGATGTAGCTATGTATGTTATTAGTTCATGCATCAAGACTGGTGCAGTCTTACAATGATTCTATCATGGTTATTGGATATATTGAGTATGCGCACAAGAAAATGAACCTCAGGATTGTATGTGGTGACATACTGTTTGTACTTTGTTGATAAACTTACATTTAACTTTGAACTTTTGGACCTAGTTGCTATGTTTCTTGCAATGAAATTAATCTGACAGTCTGGACTGAGACCAGGAAGGGGGTAGGAAAAGGGAAAGGGAGAAGGGAGGGAGCGGGACACCCCACAGAGATATTCTGCAATGATCAATATATCAATTATTTGGAATCAAATGACCTTGCCTGATGTCTCAGGGCTGGGGGTAACTGCACCCACAAAACCCCCACCCTTGACGCTCCTTCTCTGCCATATGTCCCACTGCCCTCCCGTAGTGCTCCACCCTCACCATTTCCAACATCCTTTGCTCCCACCAGATTTACAAACTCACCCTCCACTCATATATTTGTCCTTAGATTATTGCACAGGACTTTAGTTTTAGCCATCTTTAGCAGCACTAGTAAATCCACCCACCAGAATATTGGTCCCCTTTAGTCCATGTGCCTCCCATCCCTCTTGTATGGGTCACCTCTCTCCCTGAAGAGATCTCTATGGACACAAATCTAAATACTTGCCCCCTGCACCAACATTCAACTGTTCATTCATCTGCTATATCTTCCTATTCTTACCCTCACTAACTCTTAGCTCAAGGAGTAATTGAGATATTAATGCCCTTGACGCCTGATTTTTAATTTCTTTCCTGACTCCTTATATACACTCCAAAGGACCTCACCCCTTTTTTGACCTATGTCATTTGTGCCAATGTGAACAACGATTCCTCCATCTTGGGGTTTTCAGGCAAGCTGGTCCGGCTGCCTGGCGTGCTCTCACAATGCCTGGAAGATTGTGGTGCAAAGCTGTTTTCACTGGTTATAAATGAGGCCTTCAAAACCAAAAGGAGCATAAAGCTCTGCTGAAGATTGAGGGTGTTTACTCCCGTGATGAAACTGAATTTAACCTGGGCAAGAGATGTACCTATCTATACAAGGCAAAGAACAAAACTGTCACTTCTGGTGGTAAATCAAATAAAACTCATGTTATTTGGAGTAAAGTAACTCGTTCTCATGGTAACAGTGGCATGGTCCGTGCTAAATTCAAAAGTAACCTGCCTGCAGAAGCTATCGGGCACAGGATTCGGGTGATTCAAGAATGTAAAGCAAAGCTTTACTGCTGAAGTGATAAAAGGAAAAAGTCTAGCTCAAATTACTGCTACTTTCACAGATCATGATACAGAGTCTATAATGGGGATGATTAAATCAATATTGAACAGCCACATTAAAGAACATCTTAATGCATTTTTAAATGGGACCTCAAGATTCTGATTCACTGATGCCTCGAGTCCAACTCACAGTGTCCTTCGACGCCTTTCTAATAAAGTCAGGGTAAAACTTAGCACTTCCTCTTTTGATGCTCTACACATGCAAAACGCTGGAGGAACTCAGCAAGTCAGGCAGCATCCATGGAAATGAATGAACAGTGAATGTTTCAGGCTGAGGCCCTTCCTCAGGACTGGGAAGGAAGGGGGAAGTGACAAAATAAAAAGGGGAGGGGAAGGAGGATAACTGGAAGTTGGTAGGTGAGGAAGGTAAAGGGAGGGAGATGAAGGACTCTGATGGAACAGGAGAGTAAACCGTGGGAGAAACGGAGGAAGGGGAATGAGGCGGAGCTGATAGGAAGGTGAGGAGAAGGGGTCAGAGGAAAAGAAGAAAAGGGTAGGAGAAATTGATGTTCATGAGATGAAGAGACATTTCTTTGCTCAAAGTATACAATATTGAGTTGTCACGTTAATAGCTTGAGATGGATTCGCGGGCTTTTTCAGTTTTTTAATGGCCAAGCAATTGGGAGCGGAGGTACTGAAGACAGCTGGTCAGCTAGCTCAGTATAAAAGAAGTTTCGTCTAGCGTAGCAGCCATTTTGTAGCAGCCAATGTCAGAGTGAACTCGGTCAGAGTGGGACGGCTTTAGCTCAACAGGCTTCGGTGTGAACAGGCAGAGGCGAGGGTAGGTTCCAGTATGTTGTTGTTGCTTTTTTTTCTCATTCAATTTCTTTTTTAACTAGTAAGTTTAAGGAGAATGCCAGGCAGGATGTTGGAATGCTCCTCTTGCAGCATGTGGGAAGTCAGGGTCCGGTCTCCCTGACAACGACACCTGCAAGAAGTGCATAAAGCTACAGCTCCTAACAAACCACGTTAGGGAACTGGAGCAGGAGCTGGATGACCTCTGGATCATTCGGGAGAATGAGAAGTTTATAGATAGTAGTTTCAGGGAGGTAGCTACGCCAAAGGAGCAGGGCACAGGAAATTGGGTTACCATCAGGCAAGGGAAGTGGAAAGGGCAGGCAGAGCACAGTTCCCCTGTGGCCATTCCTCTCAACAACAAGTATACAGACTTGGATACTGTTGGGGGATGACTGACCTGGGAAAAGCTGCAGCAGCCGGATCTCTGGCACTGAGTCTGCTTCTGCACTGCAGAAGGGAGGCTGGAAGAAGAGGGGAGTGGTAGCGATAGGGGACTCAATAGCTACAGGTACAGACAGGAGGTTTTGTGGTCATGACAGAGACTCCCAGATGGTTTGTTGCCTCCCGGGTGCCAGGGTCAGGGATGTCTCTGATCGCATACACAGCATTCTGAAATGGGAGGGTGAGCAGCCAGATGTCGTGGCACACATCGGTACCAAAGACGTAGGAAGAAAGAGTGAGGAGATCCTGAAGAGTGAGTATAGAGAGCTTGGTAGGAAGTTAAAAAGCAGGACCTTGAGGGTGGTAATCTCAGGATTACTACCTGTGCCATGTGCCAGTGAGGGTAAGAATAGGATGCTCTGGAGGATGAATGTGTGGCTGAGGAACTGGTGTAGGGGACAGGGTTTCAGATTTTTGGATCATTGGGATATCTTCTAGGGCAGGTAGGACCTGTACAAGAGACACAGGTTATACCTGCACTACAGGGGTCCAATATCCTTGCAGGGAGGTTTGCTAGTGCTATTGGGGAGGGTTTAATCTAGATTTGCAGGGGGATGGGAACCACAGTGCCAGAGCAGATAGTGGAGTGGGCGTGAAAAGAAATGATGTTAAAAGTTCATGCAAAGTCAGAAGTAGAAGGGTTGTGTGTGGTGGTAATAATCTTCTGAGGTGTGTCTATTTCAATGCGAGGAGTATTGTGGGGAAGGCAGACGAGCTGAGGGCATGGATTGACACATGGAATTATGACATTGTAGCCATTACTGAAATTTGGCCACAGGAGGGGCAGGACTGGCAGCTTAATGTTCCAGGGTTCAGAAGCTTCAGACGTGATAGAGGCAGAGGGATGAAAGGTGGGGTGGGGGGTTGCATTGCTAGTAAGGGAAAATGTTACAGCAGTGCTCAGGCAGGATAGATTAGAAGGCTTGTTCATCGAGGCCATAAGGTTGGAGCTGAGAAACAGGAAATGTGTGACAACATTAATGGGGTTGTATTATAGACCACCCAATAGTCAGCGAGAAATGGAGGAGCAAATCTGCAGAGAGAGAGCAGACAACTGCAAGAAACATAAAATTGTGATAGCAGGGGATTTTAATTTTCTACATATTGATTGGGGCTCCCATATTGTTAAAGGTCTAGATGGGTTAGAGTTTGTAAAATGTGTTCAGGTAAATTTCTAAATCAATATATAAAGATACCAACTAGAGAGGATGGAATATTAGATCTCCTGTTAGAAAATGAGTTAGGACAAGTGACAGAAGTGTGTGTAGGGGAATACTTTGGGTCTAGAGATCATAACACCATTAGTTTCAACTTGGTCATGGATAAAGATAGATCTGGTCCTCGGGTTGAGGTACTAAACTGGAAAAAGGCCAAATTTGAAGAAATGAGAAAGGATGTAAAAAGCGTGGATTGGGACAGGTTGTTCTCTGGCAAGGATGTGATTGGTAAGTGGGAGGCCTTCAAAGGAGAAATTTTGAGAGTGCAGAGTTTGTATGTTCCTGTCAGGATTAAAGGCAAAGTGAATAAGAATAAGGAACCTTGATTTCTGAGGGATATTGGAAATCTGATAAAGAAAAAGAGAGAGATGTATGACAGGTATAGGCAACAAGGAGCAAATAAGGTGCTTGAGGAGTATAAAAAGTGCAAAAAAATACTTAAGAAAGAAATCAGGAGGGCTAAAAGAAGGCATGAGGTTGTTTTGGCAGTTAAGGTGAAGGATAATCCTAAGAGCTTCTGCAGGTATATTAAGAGCAAAAGGATAGTAAGGGATAAAATTGGTCCTTTTGAAGATCAGAGTGGTCGGCTATGTATGGAACCAAAAGAAATAGGAGAGATCTTAAATGTTTTTTTTGTACCTGTATTTATAAGGAAACTGGCAAGCAGTCTATGGAAATAAGGCAAACAAGTAGTGAGGTCATGGAACCTATACAGTTTAAAGAGGAGAAGGTGCTTGCGGTCTTGAGGTAAATCAGAGTAGATAAATCCCCAGGACCTGACAGAGTATTCTCTCAGACCTTGAAGAAGACTAGTGTTGAAATTGCAGAGGCCCTGGCAGATATATTTACAATGTAATATATTTACAATATATATTACAATCCACGGGTGAGGTGCTGGAGGATTGGAGGATAGCTCATGTTTTTCCATTGTTTAAAAATGGCTCTAAAAGTAATCCAGGAAATTATAGGCCAGTAAATTGGACATCAGTAGTAGGAAAATTATTGGAAGGAGTACTAAGAGATAGGATCTACAAGTATTTGGATAAACAGGGACGTATTATGGAGAGTCAACATGGCTTTTGGTGTGGTAGGTCATGTTTAACCAATCTATTAGAGCTTTTTGAGGAGGTTACCAGGAAAGTGGGTGAAGGGCGGTCAGTGGAAGTTGTTTACATGGACTTCAGTAAGGCCTTTGACATGGTCCCGCGTGGGAGGTTACATAGGAAGATTCAGTCGCTAGGTATACATTGTGAGGTAGTAAATTGGATTAGACATTGGCTCAATGGGAGAAGCGAAAGAGTAGTAGTGGAGGATTGGTTCTCTGAGTGGAGGCCTGTGACTAGTGTTGTGCTACAGGGATCAGTGCTGGGTCCATTGTTATTTGCCATCTATATCAATGATCTGGATGATAATGTGGTAAATTGGATCGGCAAATTTGCTGATGATACAAAGATTGGAGGTGTAGTGGACAGTGAGGAAGGTTTTCAAAGCTTGCAGAGGGATTTTGACCAGCTGGAGAAATGGGCTGACAAATGGCAGATGGAGTTTAAGGCAGACAAGTGTGAGATATTGCACTTTGGAGGGATAAACCAAGGTAGAACATACAAGGTAAATGGTAGGACACTGAGGAGTGCAGTAGGACAGAGGGATCTGAGAATACAGATACATAATTCCCTAAAGGTAGTGTCACAGGTAGATAGATTTGTAAAGAGAGCTTTTGGCACTTTAGCCTTTATAAATCAAACCATTGAGTATAAAAGTTGGAATGTCATGATGAGGTTGTATAAGACATTGGTGACGCCGAATTTGGAGTATTGTGTGCAGTTTTGGTCACCTAATTACAGGAAGGATATTAGTAAGGTTGAAAGAGAGCAGCGAAGGTTTACAAGGATGTTGCTGGGGTTAAGGGTGAAGGGGAAAAAGTTTAAAGGGAACATTAGGGGGTGCTTCTTCACACAGATAGTAATGGGAGTGTGGAATGAGCTGCCGGTTGAAGTGGTGAATGCAGGCTCACTCTTAACATTTAAGAAAAACTTGGACAGGTACAAAGTACATGGATGAGAGGGGTATGGAGGGGTATAGTCTAGGCGCAGGTCAGTAGGACTAGGCAAAAAATGGTTTGGCACAGTCAAGGAGGGCCATAAGGCCTGTTTCTGTGCTGTAATGTTCTATGGTTCTATGGCTTATCAGCAAGAGTAGGAGGAGAGTAACAAAGTTGGCTGTACTCCATACTGCACTGACAGATCTCCAGGTGTGCATCAGTACCATAATCAGAATCAGATTTAATATCACCAGAGTATGTGGTGACAATTGTTAACTTTGTGGCAGCTGTACAATGCAATGCGTAATAATAGGGGGATAAGAAAGATGTGAATTACAGTAACTATATATATGCAGTGTTCATGGGTTCACTGTCCATTTAGAAAGTTGGATAGAAGATGTTCCTGAATCATAGAGTGTGTGTCTTTAGGCTCCTGTACCTCCTCCTTAACAGCAGTAATGAGAGGAGGGCATGTCCTGGGTAATGGGGTTCCCTCATGATGGACGCCACCTTTTTGAGACATCGCTCCTTGAAGATATCCTGGATGCTACGGAGGCTAGTGATCACGATGGAGCTGAACAAAGTTTACAACTCTCTGCAGTTTACTTTGATCCTGTGCCATAGCCCCCAGCCCCCACATACCAGATGCTGGTGCAGCCAGTTGGAATACTCTCCACAGTACATCTGTAGAAATTTGTGAGTATTTTAGGTGATATTCCAAATCCCCTCAATGAAATACAGCCAGTGCTGTGCCTTATTTGTAGCTGCATCAAGATACGTTGGTCCAGGATAGATCCTCTGAGGTATTCACACCCAGGAACTTGAAATTGCTCACTCTTTGCACTTCTGATCCCTCGGTGAGATCTGATGTATGTTCCTTCATCTTGCCCTAAATGAAGTCCACAATCCGTCCTGAGTGTGTGTTTGAAATGGTTGGGAAGGGTCCATTGCCTTCCATAACTCCTATGGTATGTCCCAGGTTTCATTGATGGATCTCCTCTGGATGTCTAGTGAGTGTGTTGAGGTGCTGTTAGACAGGAAGAGGAGTCCTTCAGCTCTTCAGCTGATACAACATGGCATTGATAAGGAGCAGGGAGGTTATGCTGCAACTGCACAGGGTACTGGTGAGGCCGCATCTGGAGAACTGTGTGCGGTTCTGGTCTCCATACTTGAGGAAAGATATACTGGCTTTGGAGGCAATGCAGATGAGGTTCACCAGATTAATTCCAGAGTTAAGAGGATTAAATTATGAGGAGAGATCGAGTTGCCTGGGACTGTACTCACTGGAATTCAGAAGGATGAGAGGAGATCTTACAGAAACTTATAAAATTACAAAAGTGATGGATAAGGTAGGGGCAGGAAAGTTGTTTCCACTGGTAGATGAGACAAGAATTAGGAGACATAGCCTTAAGGTTCGGGGAAGTAAATTTAGGCCAGAAATGAGGAGCTTATTTTCTCAAAGACTGGTGGATCTGTGGAATTCATTGTCCAATGAAGCAGTGGATGGTACCTCAGTAAATATATTTAAGACAAGGTTGGATAGAGTTTTGCATAATAGGGGAATTATGAGCTGTGGGGAAAAACCAGTGGGTGGAGATGAGTCCATGGTCAGATCAGCATGATCGTATTCAATGACAGAGCAGGCTTAACGGGCCAGATGGCCGACTCCTGGTTCTATTTATTATGTTCTTATGAAGTGGAAATTAGCACGAGAGATGTCTAACAGGAAGTGTGGTGTAGGAGCCTCTATAAATGTGTAGAAGGAAAGGGAATGACTTCAGTCCCTCACAGACTTGGACAGCGAAAATTATTTTAGTTTAAGGAACTAGCAGCAAAACTGAACTGAACTCTTTTCAGTTCCACCTCCACTGAAATAAAACATAACATACTGGCAATCCTCAACATTTTCTGTTTTAATTTTAGATTCCCAGGATCTGGTTTTTCTAAATTTCTGCCCCATTTCTATAGGCTGTGACAAACAAACATTTTCTCGGAAGCCAGAGGGAAGTTGAAAGTGAGTTCACTCTGGGTTTGTATCGTGTCACTCTGCATACCTCAATATGAGTTGCTGGATGGTTTACAGTGACACCAGAATGTTGCGTTACAACACCTTTATGTTGTAAGCATTTCCTGCTTTGTTAACCCACAGCTACCTCTGGACTCTAAACTGCACTGCTGCTGATCACTGCAAGTGTCAGTTGTAACATTTTAATTACTGACTAAATACCAGACAAATAAAACCAGTCATCTGAATTATACCAAAGACAACCCAGTACCCAGAGTTTTATTTATTTTATTGAGCTACAGCATCAAATAGGCCCTCCTGGCCCTTCAAGCCTCACTGCACAGTAACCCATTAACTTAATCCTAGCCTACTCACAGGACAATTTACAATGAGCAATTAACCAGTACGTCTTTGGAATCTGGGAGGAAACAGGAGCGCCAGGAGGAAATGCATGCAGTCACAGTGAGAACATACAAACTCCTTACAGGCTGCATAGAGAATTGAACCCGGATCGCCTGTACTGTAAAGTGTTGTACTAAACACTGCATCACCATTCCACCCTTAGTGGATCCAACTTGACAAATCAAGGACAACTTCTTTCTCTTCACCATCAGATTCCTGAATGATCCACGTCCCCATGGAGCAGACCTCAATACTTCCTGTTCTCCTTCTTTATCTGTTCCTTTAATTTATAGATTTTAATGTCTTCTGTACTACCAGAACAAATCATCAGATTTCACACAGTATGTTAGTGATAATAGATCTATTTCAGTTTGTGCCACTTGTTGGAAACATTACAGCCTGGTATGGAAACACCAATGCCCAGCAATGGAAATGTTTACAGAAACTGCTGGACACAGCCCAGTCTATCACAGGCAAAGCCCTCCACACCTTCGATCACGTTTACAAGGAGCACGGCCACAAGAAAGCAGCAGCCACCAACAAGGATCCCTGCTATCCGGGCCATGCTCTCTTCTCACTGCCATCATCAGGAAAAAGGTGCAGGAGCCTTAGGTCCCACAGTACAGGGTTCAGAAACAGTTAACTTTCAACCATCAGGCTCCTGCCCAATGTGGATAACTACTCAGCTCAATTCTGAATTGATTCCACAACCTATGGACTCAGTTTCAAGGACTCTGCAACTCGTCTTCTCAGTATTATTACCTATGTATCTGCATATTTATTATTTTATTATTTGTTTGTGCAAATTGTCTTCTTTTGCTCATTGGTTGTCTTTAAATCTTTGTTTATGATTTTCATAAATTCTATAAAGATGGTGATTGGTTGGAGCTTAAAAGAGTTCAGAAGGAACTCAGAGTACAGATAAGGGGGGCAAAGGAGCAGTATAGGAGGAAGCTAGAACAAAAGCTGCAGAAAAAAAGCATGAAGGAGGTGTGGGATGGGATGAAGATCATCACCGGATGCGGTGCAAAGCGGGGGGCAAACATAAGTGGAGATGTGGAGAAAGCGAACCAGCTGAACAACTTCTTCAATAGGTTCGACAGCACAATCTCATCCTCACCGCAGAACTCCACACCAGGCTTACTTCCCTCACAGGAAAATAGCCACTCACAGGAGACCTTGCCCACGCCCAGGATTACGGCTGCACAGGTGGAAGGTCAACTGAGGAAGATCTGTACCAGCAAGGCGGCGGGACCGGATGAAGTTTCCCCACGATTACTGAGGGCCTGTGCGACTGAGCTGGGAGAACCACTACAGCGCATCTTCAACATGAGCCTGGAGCAGAGAAGAGTACCCAGACAGTGGAAAACATCCTGTATTGTCCCGGTACCGAAGAAACCACAACCAAAGGAGTTGAATGACTTCAGACCTGTTGCCTTGACGTCGCACGTGATGAAGACCATGGAGCGGCTGATAATACAGAATCTGAGGCCACAAACCAGGCACGCCCGGGATCCTCTTCAGTTTGCATATAAGGAGAAGGTGGGAGTGGAGGATGCTATCACGTATTTGCTGCACAAATCCCTCTCTCACCTAGATGGGGTCAGTGGTGCTGTGAGGATTACATTCCTGGACTTCTCTAGTGCCTTTAACACCATCCAGCCCAAGATCTTAAGGCACAAACTAACGGAGATGGGAGTAGACTCTCACATGGTGGATTGGATAGTGGACTACTTGACAGATAGACCTCAGTATGTGCGGTTGGGAGACTGTAGGTCTGACATGGTGGTCAGCAGCACAGGAGCGCCGCAGGGGACCGTGCTCTCTCCGGTCCTGTTCACCCTGTACACATCAGACTTCCAATATAACTCAGAGTCCTGCCATGTGCAGAAGTTCGCTGATGACACGGCCATAGTGGGGTGTGTCAGGAATGGACAGGAGGAGGAGTATAGGAAACTGATACAGGACTTTGTGTTATGGTGCAACTCAAACTACCTGTGTCTCAATATCACCAAGACCAAGGAGATGGTGGTGGACTTTAGGAGATCTAGGCCTCATATGGAGCCAGTGATCATTAATGGAGAATGTGTGGAGCAGGTTAAGACCTACAAGTATCTGGGAGTACAGTTGGACGAGAAGCTAGAATGGACTGCCAACACAGATGCCTTGTGCAGGAAGGCACAGAGTCAACTGTACTTCCTTAGAAGGTTGGCGTCATTCAATGTCTGTAGTGAGATGCTGAAGATGTTCTATAGGTCAGTTGTGGAGAGCGCCCTCTTCTTTGTGGTGGCGTGTTGGGGAGGCAGCATTAAGAAGAGGGACGCCTCACGTCTTAATAAGCTGGTAAGGAAAGTGGGCTCTGTCGTGGGCAAAGTACTGGAGAGTATAACATCGGTAGCTGAGCGAAGGGCGCTGAGTAGGCTACAGTCAATTATGGAAAACCCTGAACATCCTCTACATAGCACCATCCAGAGACAGAGAAGCAGTTTCAGCGACAGGTTGCTATTGATGCAATGCTCCTCAGACAGGATGAAGAGGTCAATACTCCCCAATGCCATTAGGCTTTACAATTCAACCGCCAGGTGTAAGATATGTTAAGTGCCGGGGTTGATTGTATTTAATGTATTTAAGTAAACTACTTAAGAACTTTTTAAAAGCTATTATTAATGCTTTTTGAGAGAGTGATTTAGATGCATATCATATTTTTACTGAGTTAAGTATTGTATGTAATTAGTTTTGCTACAACAAGTGTATGGGACATAGGAAAAAATGTTGAATTTCCCCATGGGGATGAATAAAGTATCTATCTATCTATCTATCTCTCTATTGCATTTCTTATTTTCCTGTGAATTACCTCAGGAAAATGAATTTCAGGGTAGTTTATGGTGACATCATACATACTTTGATAATAAATTTATTTTGACCTTTACATTGAATTTGATACACTAGCTGTGGCAAACTTTCAAGGAAGGAACACCACCAGGCCTCAGGAGATGGAAACCAAAGACCGCCCTGCTTTCAATGATCACTTGTGCTTCAGTATTTCAAAACCTTCAATGCATTGATGAATTTAAGAAATTAACTTTGCTGAAACAGATTGAACTATGCCGAACTTGCAGAAAAAGGAAAGCTGATGTTTCAACGTGGATTTGATAACCTTCTTCCAATGGGGGGGGGGGGGTTTCTCTGAGTGTCCTGGTCATGGTGGGAGTAAAGGAGGGGGTTGGGAATGTGTCCAGAACTTGGGGATCGAGCCCCGCATTGACAGTGCGTCGAGAAAGAGCAGGAAGAGAGACACGGAGCAGAGCTGCAAAAGCGAAGTGCTGATGTGGACAGTGAGGGCAGGGTAACTGCACACCTGCCATTACACAGCTGGAGAAATTGAAAGTGCCGGGGTAGCTTTCCTTCACTGTCTGGATGGGGAGCTCAGAGTTGCCATCAGCGACAGAATGGTGAGTGTCATTCCCGCTGCCAGGGTTAAGGTGATTACATACACCGGTGCATGGATATCCTGAACAGAGAGGAACCGAGAGACCACTCGAGGATGTACAGGCATCCCTCTGAAAAAATGTTCAAAGTTCAACTTCCAAAGTAAATTCATTATCAAATTACACACATCGCCATATACTATCCAGAGATACATTTTCTTGTGGCCACACAGTAGATCAAATAAATAAAATAGAATCATTTAAAACTACATACACACACACACACACACACACACACACACACACACATTGACAAACAATCAATGTGCAAAAGAAAACAAAATGGGCAAATCAAAGAAAAACAATTAATAATGATCAATTAATAGGTAAGTAAATGATACTGAGAACATGAGCTGTAGAGCCCTTGAAAGTGAGTCCATTGGTTATGGAATCAGTTCAATACTGAGGTGAGTAAAGTTAAGATATCCCCCGGAGGGAGAGGGACTGGAAAAAGTGAATCTCACTACTCAGAGTGATTGTGATAAGGTGCAGCATTTAGAGTGTGTAACAGAAAGATGGGGAGAACCATTGAATTGAGAAGAAACTCATTAGAGTTCTTAAAACAAGATCCTCAGTGCCTGGGCTGTCATGGTCCTCCCTCCCTCCCGCTAACGTGTTGCTCTGTGCTGGAGCTCTGTGGTTTTCTGGTTTGGTTCATACCTCCTCCCACACTAACTTCCTGTCTGATCAGCTATCAATCACTTGTGCAGGCCAACAGTGTAAGAGGGCCCAACAACTGAGTGAAAACTCCCTTTTCTCTCTCTTATATTTTCTTCCTTGTCCATGGCATCAACATTGTTGGACAAGGATGGGCTATTGGTGATGTTCACTCCTAGAAACATGTATCTTTAAAACCTCTCTCTCAAGAGAATCAGAATCAGGTTTATTATCACTGACGTATGTTATGAAATGTGTTGTTTTGTGACAGCAGCATAGTGCAGTATTTAACATATACTATAAATTACAAAAATTAGAGCCTCCCTCTCCACACTGCTGATGAATCCAAAGGACTGGCAGAGACCAATACAGTTTGGAACCAGTGGAGTCACAGGAGCTGCCAGTCAGTGTTGAACTCATCATAGGACTGCCTTAGGGGCTTCAGCTCCAGACTTTTCCCTGGGATTTCCTCCTGGAAACTTCTCCACGAGTGGGTATAGCTGCAAAGCAGCGGAGTTCATAGATCAGGGTTTTCCTTCTCCACGGTGAGCTGCCAGCTACTGCTGATGAGCCCCATCTGTCAAAGTGAGTGGTTTTAAGACACCAATACCCCGCCTTTGCCCCTTCTCTGGTCAGTTCTGCTGGACTAAGCAGCAGGTGAAGGGCAGGATGGGTGTCAAGGGCTACTGAAGATGCACACTGTTGGGAGAATTTAATAGGTAGTGGGAGCTTATCCCCACCACCAACCACACACGGGCTCTGAAGTTGGGATGCAGGGATGAAAGATGAGTAAAGGAACACCTCGAATCTCAACTCCCTCATCCCAACCCCAATGGTTCAGAGTGACCCCAGCTCATTTCCCCCCCCACCAGTTTAACCCTTCCCTCACTCCGCAGTTCAGCCAGTTGCTGCTGAAGGACGTTATCCAGAGAGACTGTGACAGGACAGTGCACTGAGAGATCTTCACTCTGTATCAAACCGTATCCAGGAAGTGTGTGACATGACAGTGTCGAGAGACAGAACTTTACTGTGACACTTCACTGCACACTTCTGGCACAATCTGTCTTACCTGAGCTCACCTGAGGAACCTGGTCCTGTGTGTGACAATGGAACAAGGTGACAAGCTGCCCCAGGAAAAGAATTGCCCAGCCAGACCCAGGCCCTGAGGTAAAGGTTTTCTGTCAGCACCACCACTGGCCACAGGAACTGAGAGTAGAAGACTATAGTACTTACATAATTTTCATGTTGAGCAGCTCAGGCAGATTTGGGTTTCAGTTGAAGAGCATGAAGAACATAAGGAAATGAGAGCATGAGTGGCCACTCGGCCCCTCAAGTTTGGCCTACCATTCGATATGATCAGAGGTGATTTGTCCAGATTTCAGCTTCTCTTCTGTGCAGATCCCATGGCCCTCAGTTCCTTGATTCTTGTATCATCTACAGAGCACAACAAGCAGCAAAAATTTATTAAAGTGCTCCCAGGTAAAGAATTCCAATGTTTCAAAGTACCATCCCGCCTGCAGTCCCCCTATGAGAAGGAATATGCACCTCCATTTTAAACAACTGCCCCTTTACCATGTGACTATCTCTCTTTGTCTGAAACTCCTGACTATTGGAAACACCTCACCATCTACCCTGACATGCCCCCACAGGATCTTAAATGAGTAAATAAGATTATGCCTCATTCTTCCAAACAAAAATGAATAGAAACCTAATTTGACTACATTTACACCACCACCAAGCATGCTGCTCACTCCATCCCTTACCACCTGCTGCTACTGCCCCTGCTGGGGTCAATATAGAGACTGAAGCGTGTGATACCCCTGAGAAGAATATGACAGTGTGGTCTGAGGGGACTGATGGTCCACTTCAGGACTGGACAATAGTCAAGACCATGCTGTCCAGCCTGAATGAGTACAATTTCATTGTCACCAGTGTCAAAAAGAAATACTTTAACCATAGGATACAAGAGCAGAATTTGGCCATTCAGCCCATTGAGTTAGTTCTGCCTGTCAATCACAGATCATTCTCCTTTCAATCTTATTTTTCTGTCTTCTTTCCATAACTGTTAACCCCATTACCAATCAACAACCTATCAGCCTCCTCCTTAAATTTACCCAATAACTTGACTTTCACAGCCATCTGTGGCAAAGAATTCCACAGATTCACAACCATCTGGCTGAAGAAATTCCTCCTTACATCAGTTTTAAAGGGACGTTCCTTTGTTCTGCAGCTAGGCTCTTGGATCCTTGACCCTCCTACTAATGAAAACATCTCTCCACATCTACTCCATACAGAACTTTCAGTATCCGATAGATTTCAATGTAATCCCTTCTCATCTTCCTAAACTCCAATATGTGGAGTCCCAGATACGTCAAGTGTTTCTCATAGGTTAAGTATTTCGTTATTGAAATCATTCTTGCGAACTTCCTCCAGACCGTATCCAACACCAACACACCTTTCCTCAGACAAGGGAGAAAAATTGTTCACAGTATTCCAAAAGTGTGGTTTGACCAATGCTTATAAAGCCTCAGCAATACTTATCAAATACTAACATTACATTTATCTTATTTGTTACCAAATCAGCTTGCATACCAACCTTAACAAAATCCTGGACTAGGACTCCCTATGTCCCTTTGCACCTCCAGTTTCTGAATTAACTCCCAATTAGGAAACAGTCTGCACCTCTTTTAATCCTAACAAAGAAAATAAACCCAAACTTTCCTACAACATAGTGAACTACCTCTTTGCCCACTCTCCCAACCCATCCAAGTCCTTCTGCAATACCTCCTGCCCATCTCTGTATCACCTGCACAACCCAAACAACAAAACAAGCAAAACCAGCCCCCAGTCCTCCATCCCACCAAGCAGTTACACAATCTTCTAACACAAAACAGACTATCTTCTTCAGTCTCCAGACCCCAGACAACTCAGAAACACAGACACTAGGCATTTGCCTACCCCAGCAGATACTTGGAGATTCACATTCCCAGAACGCTGGTCAATAGGCCTCAATTTCCAGACTTACAATTCAATTCCCAGGTGTAGATCCTCAGCATTGATGCCAGGACCCACTGATCACTGAACACCCGGCCTCAGACTCTCGTCTCACCAATCCTCCTGCTCACATGGAACTCCCACTCCAAGAGCTGCCAGCAATTTGCTGATCCAGGGAGGGAGAGGGGGCTCCAACCTTCATCCATGCTGGTCTGCCAGTTCAACATGAGGCCGGACATCCTGGCCCAGCCAACAGATGTCCCACATTATCGCTGGTCTTTACACTCCAGCCTGTCCTTTAATTTCCCCACGTCCTTGTCATAAACACTAACCTGATCCTAACGCCCTCCCTGTCCACCAAACCCATCCCCATAAACCCAAGGAAACACTAAATAGATCCTTATTCCCCTTCCTGTCCCCCAAACCCATTCCCATAAACCCAAGGAAACACTGAACTGATCCTACTGCGCCTCCCTGTCCCTCAAACCTCTCCAAAACCAAAAAAAACACTAACCAGATACTAACACCCCACTGTATCCCAAACCCATCCCCATAAACCCCCAAAATTCTAGCCAGATACTAACACCCCTCCATACCCCAAACAAATCCCCATAAGCCCCAAAAAACACTAACCAGATACTAACACCCTCCGTACCCCAAACCCATTCCCATAAACCCAAAGAAACACTGAACTGATCCTAACGCCCCTCCCTGTCCTCAAAACTCATCCCCATAAACCCAAAAGAGACAATAACCAGATACTAACATCGCTCCATACCCCAAACCCATCCCCATAACCCCCAAAAACCACTAACCTGACACTAATGCCCCTCTCTGTCTGCCAAACCCATTCCCATAAACCCAAAAAAACACTAAAAAACAGAGGCCTAACTAATTCTCTAGACGTAACCTCTCCGGGCTTAACATCAGCGAGACAAAATAGCTGGAGTTTGGGGGGTGGGTCTTGATGAGGATACGACCCTGTCCTCATCAATGGAGCTGCAAAACAGATGACCAACAGCTTCAAGTCTCTGGGCATCCATCTCAGATTCATTTTTTTTATCGTGTGGTTTGCATTAACAGCCAAAACAACATAAGGAAGTTCTGAGAGCTACCCACGTGAGTCACCACTCATTCTGGTGCCAGCATTGCCTGCCCACAATGCTCTGCAGATCAACACAGAACACATCTAAACAGAACAGATTTCAAAGAAATTTCATTATCAAATTACATAGATGTCACCAAATACCACCTGGAGATCCATTTTCTTCCAGACATTCAGAGTAAGAATAATCATCAATAGTCATCTCTTTGGATTTGCTGACATTGAGTTTGAGGTTGTTGTGGTGGTACCATTCAGTCAGGTTTTCACTCTCCCTCCTACATGCCAATTCGACCCTTTTGATTCCACCAACAATAGTGGAGTTGTCAGCAAACTTAAAATATACAATGAACAACAGAACAATAGCAGAATAAACACGAGGAAAGTGGCAGATGCTGGAAATTCAAACAACAACACACACAAAATGCTGGTAGAACACAGCAGGCTAGGCAGCATCTATAGGGAGAAGTGCTGTCGCCGTTTCGGGCCGAGTCCCTTCGTCAGGACTCAAGGTCCTTCTCATCACTGTGTGAGAGAGGGACAAGATAGTTAAATACAGACATAGCTTGTGGTCTTGTTCAGCCCCTCACTCACACCACTACCTGACACTGAGTACCAAGGGACTGCACGGTCCCATCACACATGCTCAGTGCAGTTAGACAAAGTTAAACTCCATCTTGTCTGTGTGGAATAGCACCCTACCAGAGTACAGGTTAGATATGGAAATTCCCTCGACAGTGTTCCATCACACACTGCCAAGATTTAATTAGACACAGAATACGAGGACACAGGTTGGGCGCTCGCTCTCTCTCTCTGTCTCTCTGTCTCTCTCTCTCTCTCTCTCTCCTCTCTCTCTCTCTCTCTCTCTCTCTCTCTCTCTCTCTCTCCTCTCACTCACTCTCTCTCTCTCTCTCTCTCTCTCTCTCTCTCTCTCTCCTCTCTCTCTCTCTCTCTCTCTCTCTCTCTCTCACTCTCTCCCCCCCCCCCCTCATGAAACATTTCTTACCTCACCAGAGTCCTGTCACACATTCTCAAAACACTGGTGAGGTAGAAATAAAATTGACTCATTATTGTTCAGTTACACCTCTTGCAGAGTACAGCTTGCACTTTGCCTCCCAGATTTCATTGGGATGTTAATGAAGTGGTGAAGTTCATTGTAGTTGATAGGACAGTAGGTGTTGCCTAAGTGAACTTCAGCATAGTATTTGATAAGGTCCCTCGTGGCTGGTTGAAAGATTAAATCATCTGCTATCCATGACCACTTGTTAAATAGGATCCAGAATCGTCTCAGTCACAGAAACCAGGGAGATGGTTGAAGAATGTCATTCTCACTGGAGGTCTGTGCCTGGTTGTGTTTTGCAAAGGTCATTTCTGTTTGTAAAAACTGTATACATTGATGATTTAGCTGAAAATGTCAGTAGGTTTGCAAATGACACAAACAAATTGATGTGCATAACAGATTGTCAAAGGATGCAGCAGTATGTATGTAACACTTACCCAACAGGCTGGTATATGTCTAGGGGAAAAAGAAATCCAGCCACACACCAACCCCGCCTCCCGTTCACGCAGTGCTGTGAGAATCGAGTTTATGCCTCGCGCCCCCCGCCGGCAGTATCAAACTCACAACAAATACCGGTATGACATACACTTTAAAGAGTTTACTAAAATTAAAAAGAGTATTAGGCAGTACAATATATATATATATATACAAGAAAAAAACAAAAGGCGCCAACTTATCAAAGTTCAGTCAGTTTAGTGCACATCGGTGGAGCTCATCCAGCGAACCATTCGAACTCCTAGGTGGTCGTCCTCCCTAAACTCCCACTTCGGACTCCCCGGTGGTCTCCCGAGCGCACGTCCTCCTTCCTCGGCGCGTCTCCCTCCGGACTCCTCAAGCCCGCGCAACCCCTCCCCCAAGGTCCCAGCCTCACAAAACACAATAACATTCCCCATTGATTAACAAGTGAATACAATTACCAATATCAGCCATTCTAAAGTGAAACAACGGCGAGAGAAACTTTTAACAGACAAAGAAGCATTCCTACTCGTAACAAACCAAAGAAGCCCTTTTTAGTAACATACACAGGACATTGTACATTCTCTCCCCACCAGCAAATGTCATGCCCTCATGGCATTACTAGAGGTCCCCAAAGCTTCTTGCAACACCCAAAACCCAACCCAGGTGCAGAAAGCATGACATAACTACCCAGAGCAGTAGAAATCACACTCGGTTCTCCGGGTACCACATATGTCAACCGCTCCGGGGGGCGCCTAATCCTCTGAGATCTCCATACCCCTTCTGCCCCCCCCTGGGGCTCCCTCTCCACCTGCGAACCCACTGTCTCGGACACCCCAGGTCTCATAGTCCACCTCCCCATCCGGAGTAGGCTTGGCTCTGGAGAACACCCCCAGCTTCAGCCGTGGCCTCTCAGCCACTCCCACCAGGGAGTTAAGTGCAGCTGCCCAGCTCGGAGGCTTCCACCCTACCTGGGGAGCGGGGCCTAGTCACGACCCCCCTCCTCCCCTCCCTCCCTTTGCTAGTGCCTGCCTCCTCTCCGGGGTTTTCCTCTAGCTCTAGCTCCTCCTCCAATGTCTCCTCATCCTCGGAGAGGGTGTGGAGCCCCCACGGCCCCTCCTCCCCCGGTACACTGACCGTCGCCGGCAGTTCCAACGTCCTGACGTCAGCACTCGTACGAACCAACACCCAACTAGACTCCATCACTTTACCACACCCGTCTAGCTACCAATTCTACCTGCCCCCATACCCTTCACCAAACTTAACCCCCGCACTACCGCATCTCCCGAAACTCGAAAATCCACTCCGCTCACTACGCATGCGTACTGTACCGGTACACCCTTCAAATCCGCACCAGCGAACAATTTTCTCTCTCTCCATTTCCCTCACTACCTGCGCGATTCCACAGCCCCCTGACAATCCAATCCCGGACGAGGCCCCCACAAATGTAACACTTACCCCAACAGGCTGGTATATGTCTAGGGGAAAAAGAAATCCAGCCACACACCAACCCCACCTCCCCGTTCACGCAGGTGCTGTGAGAATCGAGTTTATGCCTCGCGCCCCCCGCCGGCAGTATCAAACTCACAACAAATACCGGTATGACATACACTTTAAAGAGTTTACTAAAATTAAAAGAGTATTAGGCAGTAAAATATATATATATATACAAGAAAAAACAAAAGGCGCCAAACTTATCAAAGTTCAGTCAGTTTAGTGCACATCGGTGGAGCTCATCCAGCGAACCATTCGACTCCTAGGTGGTCGTCCTCCCTAAACTCCCACTCTCGGACTCCCCGGTGGTCTCCCCGAGCGCACGTCCTCCTTCCTCGGCGTCTCCCCTCCGGACTCCTCAAGCCCGCGCAACCCCTCCCCCAAGGTCCCAGCCTCACAAAACACAATAACATTCCCCATTGATTAACAAGTGAATACAATTACCATATCAGCCATTCTAAAGTGAAACAACGGCGAGAGAAACTTTTAACAGACAAAGAAGCATTCCTACTCGTAACAAACCAAAGAAGCCCTTTTTAGTAACATACACAGGACATTGTACATGTAGATCAGTTGAAAGCTTGGGTGGGGGTAATAGCAGATTGCTGCGGGAGGAAGCTGTTCTTGTGCTGTGCGTTGGAGGCTGCCACTTACAGAAGGGGGGAGCTGGTTGTGAAGAGAATTCATTAAATAAAAATGCATCTTGATAGTTGTTTTTAGAGAACATCTGTTACAAAAGACAGATGGTTGTGACACTGGATAGAGGTGGAACTATCAGAACAATAGGGGCTATACTCTTAGCTTCTTGTAGAGGCAAACAAATACTGGGCTTTGTTAGCAGGAGGCTGGAGTTTAGAAACAGGGAAGTGTTGTTACAGTTGTACAGGATGTTGATGAAACTGCACCGTGAGTGCTGCACACTTAAGTTCACCATATTTGAGTTCACTGTATGAATCTATTTAGTTCCCCATACTTAAGGAAGGACATCGGAGGTAGTCTGAATGAGATTCACCAGGCTATTTTGTAGAATGAGCAGACAGTTCTTCCATGAAGAGCTAATGGTTCAGATTCAGATGTATTTATTGTCATGTACCGTACCATGTAAACATAAACTGTAGTTGGGGAGCCTAAGACTTTTGCACACTACTGCAGTAACTTTATGCATTGCATTGTACTGCTGCTGCCAAAAGAAACAATTTTCATGACAGAGGAGTGATGATAAACCTGATCCTGATATGGGTCTCTATTGTGGACTGAGAGTGGGAAGAGCACAGGAGAGACAGGAATTGTGGTTGGAGAATGGAGAGGGGACGGAGCAGGAGGCATCAGAGAGACATACTGAGATGGTCAATAAACCGATTGTAATGAATTAAATAAATTTGCCTGGTGACCCCGGACTAGGTGTGTCTGCTCCTGGGCTACACCCCACCACCACTGGCACTTTCTCTGCCACCTGTCCCACACCCCTCCCGCAGTGCTCCACCCTCCACTTTTCCAACATCCTTTGCTCCTGACAGATTTACAATCTTGCTCACTGCTCCACATTGACAAATAATGTACTGAGCAAAAAGTCTTAGGTACTTTAGCTATATATATGTGCCTAAGACCATTTCATAGTACTGTACACCAGAATACAATGGAATTCCTTTCTCACATGAAGTTCAGCATAGATGGTAATAATAAACACAATAATACATGTAGTGAAGTCTGCGAAACTACAACAATGTGTAAATTTCAACGGAGTAGTGTACAATCTGAAGTAACACACAGATCGCTGGAGGAACTCAATAAGTCAGCACCATCCATGGAGGGGAAGATGCAGTTAACGTTTCAAACTGAAATCCTTCATCAAGACAATCTGAAGTTGTGCAAAAAGAAATGCCAAAAGCAAGTATTATTTATTAATAAAACAGTGTTTATTATAATAATTATGTTTACAAAAACAAACAATAATAGGTTTATATAAAATTAATTACAGTCATATGTATAACACCAATAACAAATGATGGAATAACTGAGTGAGGTAGAATTAAGGGACTTTGTAAATGGTAACCTCACTGGGAAGGGATATGTGAAAGAGATGTTTGGCTCAGAAGTCTTATAATTGGGCAGAAGCTCTTCTTGAGCTGTTCAGACTTTCAAGACTCTGAACTTTCTCCCAGAAGGTAGGGACAAAGGACTGGCCCGGATGGCATTCATCTCTGACAATGCTGTTCACCCTCCTGAAGCAATACACCATGCAGGAAGACTGGATGGAAGGAAGTGAGGAGGCTTGATAAACTGGGCAATGTTACCATTCTACAGGTTCAGTCAGACCAGAGCAGAACAGATGCCGTACCAGGCTGAAAGGAACCTTTCAGGAGTTTCTCAATGACACATCTGTGGAAGTTTGGGAGAATTCTTGTGGACAATCCGAATCAACTCAGATACGGAAGGAAGTGCTTGCACTGATGTGCTTTCCTGATCACTGCATCACTGTGCAGGAGACACAAAGCCCAGTGAGCCCAAACATTGAGACCTGGAGGTTGCTGTCTGCCTGGGAGTTGAGACCAAAGATTGATAAGAAATCTGGAAATAGAGGACTGATGGCTGACGCCCTGGGCCTATGAGTCTGAAGTCCATTGGGAAGTCAGTTTGCCTGCGAGTCGACTGGAGAGAGAACTCCCCGAGGTCTGTCATCAGGTGAGAGGACTGTTGGTATGGCTGGTTGGGAGGGAGGAAAAGGTCTTATTCTGCTATTCACACAAAATGCTGGTAGAACACAGCATGCTAGGCAGCATCTATAGGGAGAAGCGCTGTCGACGTTTCGGGCCGTGACCCTTCATCAGGACAGTGATGAGAAGCTGTCTCTGTGAGTGTCGGAGGAAATGTGATCCAAGTGACTTTGACAGTGGAATAATTGTGATGCCAGATGGTGGCTTCAGTATCTCAGAACCTGCTGATTCCTGGGATTTTCACATACAATAGTTTATAGAATTCCCAAAGAATTATCGAAGAAACAAAAACTAAACATCCTGTGAGTAGCAGTTGTGTGGGAGAGAGGTCAGAGAAGAATGAACATTCTGCTTCAAGCTGACAGAAAGGTGACAATAACACAAATAACCATATGTTGCAACAGTACTGTGCAATACAACATCTCTGAATTCAAAACATATTGAACTTTGAAGTGGATGGGCTACAGCAGCACGAGACTAGAAAAGTTTGCTGTGTGGCCACTTTATTACCATATAACAATTACAGCACGGAAACAGGCCATCTCAGCCCTTCTAGTCAGTGCCGAACGCTTACTCTCACCTAGTCCCACCTACCTGCACTCAGCCCATAACCCTCCATTCCTTTCCTGCCAATATATCTATCCAATTTTTTTTAATGACAAAATTGAACATACCTCTACCACTTCTACTGGAAGCTTGTTCCACACAGCTACCACACTCTGAGTGGTGGCCAGTGCTATCATGTTTGCTGTTGTGTGCTGGGGCAGCAAGCTGAGTGTAGCAGACACCAACAGAATCAACAAACTCATTCGTAAGGCCAGTGATATTGTGGGGGTGGAACTGGACTCACTGACAGTGGTGTCTGAAAAGAGGATGCTGTCCAAGTTGCATGCCAACTTGGACAATGACTCCCATCCACTCCATAATGTACTGGTTAGGCACAGGAGTACATTCAGCCAGAGACTCATTCCACTGAGATGCAACACTGAGCATCATAGGAAGTCATTCCTGCCTGTGGCCATCAAACTTTACAACTCCTCCCACGGAGTGTCAGACACCCTGAGCCAATAGGCTGGTCCTGGACTTAATTCCACTTGGCATGATTAACATTATTATTTAATTATTTATGGTTTTATATTGCTGTATTTCTTCACTATTCTTGGTGTGGCTGTAATGAAACCCAATTTCCTTCAGGATCAATAAAGATTGTCTGCCTGTCTGTCTGTCTGTAAAGAAGTTCCCCCTCGTGTTACCCGTAAACTCTCAACTCATGTCCTCTTGTTCGAATCTCCCCTACTCTCAATGCAAAAAGCCTATCCACATCAACTCTATCTATCCCCCTCATAATTTTAAATACCTCTATCAAGTCCCCCCTCCACATCAACTCTATCTATCCCCCTCATAATTTTAAATACCTCTATCAAGTCCCCCCTCAACCTTCTATGCTCCAAAGAATAAAGACCTAACTTGTTCAACCTTTCTCTGTAACTTAGGTGCTGAAACCCAGGTAACATTCTAGTAAATCTCCTCTGTACTCTCTCTATTTTGTTGACATCTTTCCTATAATTCAGTGACCAGATCTGTACACAATACTCCAAATTTGGCCTCATCAATGCCTTGTACAATTTTAACATTACATCCCAACTCCTATATTCAATGCTCTGATTTATAAAGGCCAGCATACCAAAAGCTTTCTTCACCACCCTATCCGCATGAGATTCCACCTTCAGGGAACTATGCATCATTATTCCTAGATCACTCTGTTGTACTGCATTCCTGAATGCCCTACCATTTACCACATATGTCATATTTTGATTATTCCTACCAAAATGTAGCAACTCAAACTTATCAGCATTAAACTCCATCTGCCATCTTTCAGCCCACTCTTCTAACTGGCCTAAATCGCTCTGCAAGCTTTGAAAACCTACTTCATTACCCACAATGCCACCTATCTTAGAATCATCTGCATACTTACTAATCCAATTTATGACCCCATCATCCAGATCATTAATGACAAACAACATTGGACCCAGTACAGATCCCTGAGGCACACCACTAGTCACCGGCCTGCAACCTGACAAACAGTTATCCACCACTACTCTCTGGCATCTCCCATCCAGCCACTGTTGAATCCATTTTACTACTTCAATATTAATACCCAACGATTGAATTTTCCTAACTAACCTTCCGTGCGTAACCTTGTCAAAGGCCTTACTGAAATCCATATAGACAACATCCACTGCTTTACCCTCATCAATTTTTCTAGTAACCTCTTCAACAAATTCAATAAGATTTGTCAAACATGACCTTCCACACACAAATCCACATTGGCTGCTCCTATTCAGACCCTGTCGATCCAGGTAATTATATATACCATCTCTAAGAATACTTTGCATTAACTTACCCACCACTGACATCAAACTTAGCCAATAATTGCTAGGTTTACTCTTAGAAAACTTTTTAAACAATGGAACCACATGAGCAATACACCAATCCTCCGGCACTATCACCGTTTCTAATGACATTTGAAATATTTCTGTCAGAGCCCCTACTATTTCTACACTAACTTCCATCAAGGTTCTAGGGAAAATCCTGTTAGGACCTGGAGACTTATCCACTTTTATATTCTTTAAAACCTCTAGTACTTCCTCTTCTTTAATCATCATAGTTTCCATAACTACCCTACTGCCTGGGATGTGAGGGTCCCTGATGATGGATGCTGCTTTCCTGCAATAGCATTCCGTGTAGATGTACTTAATGGTAGGACCACGTTACCCTTGATGGTTGGGCCATAGGCACTACCTTCTTCTAAGATACTCCATACAAGGACATTGCTGTTTCCATACCAGGCTCTGATACAGCCAATTAATATACTGTCCATGACACAGTTATTGAAGTTTGATAAGTTTTTAGATGTCATGTTGAATCTTTGTAAACTCCAATGGAAGTAAATACGCTGCTGATTTTTCTTCATAATTGCACGTATGTGTTATGCAGGACTGATCCTCTTAAATAACACCATGGAATTTAAAGTCATTGTCCCTTGACACCATTGATCTGCTGATGAGTTCTGGCTCATGGTTTCCTCCTTCTACAGCCAATAATCAGCTCTAGGTCACCGGTACAGAATCCAGAGGCACAAGGCTGAATGATTCCCTGTTACCTCTCCCCTTCTCCCCATTCCCCATCATCCACCCCTCCACTTTTCCCCTTCAGTCTCCTTCTCCCTCACTGCACACATATGGATGGGTAGGTGGAATGGAAAACAGAGGGGATGAGGTATGGAATACAGGGAGAGGAGGGAGGAGGAACAGTTGGGGAGAGATGGTGGTGGGAAGGAGCGACAAAAGGCAGAGGGATTGAGGGGACACAGGAGAGTTGTTTGAGGGAGAGGTATGGAGTGTGGATCGGGAGAGGTGTGAGGAGACAAGGAATGGTTGAAGAGGCAAGAGAGGGAAAGTATGAAATTCAGAAGGGTGGAGGGAGGGAAGGATAAAGACTGGGAGGGGCAGCATGGAGAGCAGGCAGAGCAAATGAAGAAGGGAGGCAAAGAGAGGAGTCGGCTCATCTGAGGAGCAGAGTGGGATTTGAGGTGCTGAAATGGAGGAACCTGGAACAGAGCAGGTAAGACCAGCAGCGAGAGGGAGTGACAGGGGATTAGGACCAGGTGGGCAGGAGGGATGGTGGGAGGCAGTGAGGGAGGTGGAAGGATGGGTGCATTTGGAGAGAGTAGGAGAAAGAGGAATGGAAAAAAGGAGTGGGATTTGAGGGTGGTGAGAGAGAAGGACTATAAGATGAGACCTCTGTGGGGAGAATAATACAGGATTAGACCAGGAGTGAACATGTGCTTGACCACTGATCATTGGAATCAATGGAACTGCAACCCCTTTCCCAAAGGATGGCACAACATCCCAGCAGCTGCCAAGCAACAGTGATCATTCTGTGGAGAGACAGGAATCTGCTGATGCTGAAACCTAAAGCAACAGACTATCTGCTGGAGGAACTTAATGGTTGGCCAGAATTTGTGGAGGGAAATGGACAGTCACAGTTTCGAGATGAGACTCTTCACAGGACTGAAGATAGAGGGAGAGTGGTCAATATAAATAAAGAGTGAAAGGAGGAGGTGGTGTCAGGTGACTGCTGGATCCAGATGATGGGATGACAGGCAGAAGAAGGAGAGGAGAGCTGAAATAGTGACAAAGGCTGGGAGGTGACAGGTGGAGGAGATGGAGGGCTGCAGATGATGGAATCTGATAGTAAATGAAGTGGAACATGGAACCAAATAAGGGAGGTGGGGGGGAACCCAGTGGGAGGATTGTGTAGGTGATAGGCAGATGGAGAGGGTGGAGGAAGGGGAGGAAAGAAATGGATTGATGGGTGGCAGGGAGGGTATGCTGGGTGTAGGAGGAACTGGGCAGATTTGGAGAAAGTAAGGGAACAGAGGAGGAGCAGTTTATCTGAGATTGGAGAATTCAATCATAGACATGGCATTGGGTTGTAGACTACCCAGCCAAAATACAAGGTGCTGTGCTTCTAGTTGTGACTGGCCTCATTCTAGCAGTGGAGGAGGATAAGGGCAGACATGTTGGGAATGGAGACAAGATTTAAAATGATTCAGTCTGTTCTTCGTATCACCAGTATACAGGAGATCTCCATGAGGTAGACAAGGTTGGAGGAGGGGCCTGTGAATGTCTGCCTCATGTGGAAGGTGATGAAGGAGGGAGTAGGTGTAGGGACAAGTTACAACTCCTACAATCACAGAACAAAGTATCTGGGGAGGGGGAGGGATGGGTGAGCTAGTGAATCATAGAGATCCGGTTCAGTGTACAGATATCCCCTGAGAGAGAGGGACTGAGAGACACCGGTCAGTGTACAGATATCCCCTGAGAGAGAGAGACTGAGAGACACCGGTCAGTGTACAGATATCCCCTGAGAGAGGGACTGAGAGACACTGGTCAGTGTACAGATATCCCCTGAGAGAGAGGGACTGAGAGACACCGGTCAGTGTACAGATATCCCCTGAGAGAGAGGGACTGAGAGACACCGGTCAGTGTACAGATATCCCCCTGAGAGAGAGGGACTGAGAGACACCGGTCAGTGTACAGATATCCCCTGAGAGAGAGGGACTGAGAGACACCGGTCAGTGTACAGATATCCCCCTGAGAGAGGGACTGAGAGACACCGGTCAGTGTACAGATATCCCCTGAGAGAGAGGGACTGAGAGACACCGGTCAGTGTACAGATATCCCCCTGAGAGAGGGACTGAGAGACACCGGTCAGTGTACAGATATCCCCTGAGAGAGAGGGACTGAGAGACACCGGTCAGTTTACAGATATCCCCTGAGAGAGAGGGACTGAGAGACACCGGTCAGTGTACAGATATCCCCTGAGAGAGAGGGACTGAGAGACACCGGTCAGTGTACAGATATCCCGAGAGGGACTGAGAGACACCGGTCAGTGTACAGATATCTCCCTGAGAGAGAGGGACTGAGAGACACCGGTCAGTGTACAGATATCCCCTGAGAGAGAGGGACTGAGAGACACCAGTCAGTGTATAGATATCCCCTGAGAGAGAGGGACTGAGAGACCACGGTCAGTGTACAGATATCCCCTGAGAGAGAGGGACTGAGAGACCACGGTCAGTGTACAGGTATCCCCTGAGAGAGAGGGACTGAGAGACACCGGTCAGTGTACAGATATCCCGAGAGGGACTGAGAGACACCGGTCAGTGTACAGATATCTCCCTGAGAGAGAGGGACTGAGAGACACCGGTCAGTGTACAGATATCCCCTGAGAGAGAGGGACTGAGAGACACCGGTCAGTGTACAGATATCCCCTGAGAGAGAGGGACTGAGAGACCACGGTCAGTGTACAGATATCCCCTGAGAGAGAGGGACTGAGAGACCACGGTCAATGTACAGATATCCCCTGAGAGAGAGGGACTGAGAGACACCGGTCAGTGTACAGATATCCCCTGAGAGAAAGGGACTGAGAGACCCTGGTCAGTGTACAGATATCCCCTGAGAGAGAGGGACTGAAAGAGTTACAAAAGATGCAGGCTTGTACTGTGAGTGTTACTTTAAGCACCTGAGTAAGGTGGGTCTATGACATCAATCACAGCCTGCTGCAGACTAAAAAGCATACAGGGAGAGAGGGAGAAGGGTAGGGGGATATGGGGAGGGGAGGGGGTGAGGGAGAGGGAGAGTGAGAGAGAGAGAGAGAGCGTGGAGAGAGAGAGAGAGAGAGAGAGAGAGAGAGAGAGAGAGAGAGAGAGAGAGAGAGAGAGAAAGAGACTGGAAAGCTGTTGGAACTTCAGTTGCTGCTGTCATCGTAAGACTGGGAGTTCGATGCTCTCCCATGCCCAAAAGTTTGGGGTGATTATCGGCACGCAGTGGACAATGGACGTGTGACTGTCACTTCGTATAATCCATATGTGTGGATTTGTTGAAGTATCCTGTAGCATCTTTGGTTGGCCCTTACCTGGAATCGTGGTGTCATGTGGTAACCACTTGAAGACAATATTCCTGTGACTGTCACCTGGTTATATTTCTAAGTGGATTTCAGAGCGACTCGATGGAAAGGATCTTTGACGACTGTTATTTTGTTTTACCAGCATGGAACCTATAAATCTTTGTATCGTCCCCTCTCTACACACTTCTATGTGGATTACAAATCTCTCTCCCATAATTTATTCCGTCGATTACTGAATCTTATTAACTTGCCATCTTCAGACTTTAATAACTGTTCGTAAGCTTGATAGTTTGGAACACACACACACACACACACACACACACACACACACACACACACACACACACACACACACACAAACACTGTTAACTTTTGTTTATCTTGATTAAGTTACTATATTATAAGTAAATACTAATGACAGTAGTGCTTTTAACATTAAAACCTGACTCAGTGTATAATCTCTTGCTGCTGGTATGTTACCAAATCGTAACAAGAGACACTAGTGTTACGTACCCATGGGTATCTTGTACTTGTCACGTGACAGTGGTGTCGAAGCTATACTGGACCTAAGGTAACGGTCTTGTGATGGTGGAGTGACATCATTTTCCTGCCAGTAGAGGTCACGTGACAGTTTTTTCAACAGGGTAAAAAAGGAGGACCCCTCCCTGTGAGGAGGGGCAGTTTGTGGCTGGATTTGCCATTTTGACTCCATGCTACTGCGTGGTCCAATATTATGATGCAGTTCCATTGAAAGGTGAAGTTTTATTTCATGCCTAAAGTTTAAAAGGTCATTGCCGGCAGTTTCTTTACAAACTGCCAGTTAAAAATCAGTGGAGAGTGAAGATCTGAGTTCGGGAGCTAAAAGATCGAGGAAAGTTGATTTCGACAGTGAAACCGGTTCAACCTTGTTTGATCCTCATTCAGAAGGAATTTGTTGGCTGTACCCATGTTAGCCCTTGCAATCAGAGCAGAAAGGGTTGGGTGCACAGTTTCATCAAGGAAAGGTCAGTACCTTTAAGCTGTTTCATTTTCATCTTCGTAAATTCTCCAGGAAAATATAGTTCGACTGCGAACTGCAGTAACACGACGTGAAAGAGAATGTAAAGCATCTAAAAAGTCTGTCCTTTAATAGACTGTAAGCATTTTGAACTTTGCAGTACCACTTTAAAGAACTGTTTTTGCAGCATCGCTTTAAGAACTGGTTTTGCTTTATCCCTTTCAGAACTGTTTAAGCTGCCGCACAGCAGCTGATTTCCGGTTGCGTTAGTCGTTTGTTTACTTTTGGGGTTTGTTTTTCAGTGTTTAATAAATGTTTTATTTGTTATTAAAAAAAACCCTGCCTCACTTATATATTTATTGCTGCTGAATCCGTAACATAAATATGGGGGCTCGTCCATGATATACCATTACTGAGTTTAAATGCTTGCTATATTTTGAATCGGTGTTTGGAAAAGGGGAATACTCAATTCTTTTGTTTGATTGGCTTGTGAGTGGTATTTGGCAACAATGAATATTGATGAGTTTCTGGCTTCACCAGGTGCGGAGTTATTAGCGAAGCTGAAAAAAAATGAGGTGTCTGAGATAGTTAGTAGATTGGAACTTAAAGGTATTCAAGGTCCCCATCAAAGCTCTAATACAGAGAAAAATTGCATCACACTATGTGGATTCGGGTGATTTTGATGAATTGATTTTAGATTTGTTTCAAATAAGTAATCTAGAGATGCAGTTGCAAATCGAACAAATGAAGTTGGAACAAAGTAATTGGAGCATTAGAAGCTGAAAATAAAAAGAGGGAATTTGAATATGCGATGGCAGAATTAAGGTCTGGGAATCAGTCTCCTGGTTCTAGAAAACCATTTGTTGTTAGTCAAGAAATTAAATTGGTCCCTCCCTTTAGTGAAACAGAAGTGGAAAGATATTTCCAACATTTCGAAATGATTGCTCATATTTCAGAGTGGCTGAAAGATAAATGGTCAGTGTTGTTACAGAGTGTAATTAAAGGCAAAGGACAAGTTTATACAGCTTTAACTGCTGCACAAGCACTGGGTTATGATATTGTGAAACAGCAGAATTTGAAGGCATATGAATTGATCCCAGAAGCGTATAGAGAAAGATTCAGAAGTTTGAAGAAGTCTGTAGAAAAAACTTATGTGGAATTTGCCTATGATAAAGCTGTGTGTTTTGAGAGATGGGCTTCCTCTAAAAATGTAAATGGGGACTATAATAAATTGAAAGAGCTGATTTTAAAGGAGGAATTTAAAAGAAGCATCCCTGTTGAAGTAAGTACCTACTTAAATGAGAGGGATACTGATACATTGCAGGACTCTGCTAAATTAGCTGATGAGTATGCTTTAATCCATAAGAATAAGTTTCCTCAGGGCAGAATTTTTAAGAGGAAAAGTAACACAGAGACTCAAGGTAAACCAGAAATTAAATGAGAAGTTAATGAGAAAGGTAAGGAGGAAGGAAAACCTGTGAAGGAAAGACAGTTTGGTCCTATTTGTAACTATTGTAAGGAACCTGGCCATGTAATAGCAAACTGTTTCCGATTGAAAAAGAAAGAGAAGGAAGCAGTCCCAGATGCTTGTGTGCAACATACTGAAACACCTGTAAAATTACAGGGTTTGATCAACACAAATGAGGTTTTGTTAGAGTCTGACCAAGTTAAAAAGGGTTATGATCATTTTTTAACTGAAGGGCTTGTATCCTTGAAAGAAGGATCTACTCCGGTGCCAATAAAATTCCTTAGGTATACTGGAGCTTCTGAATCACTGATGTTAGACAGTGTATTGAAGTTTAATGAAGTGTCTGATACTGGTGAGGCAAATTATATACGAGGTGTTGGGAGTGCTTTTATGCCTGTACATTTGCATAAAGTAAATTTAGAGTCAGGGTTAGTTACAGGCCTTGTTAAAGTAGGATTACAGCCTAGCTTACCTGTGAAGGATATTCCTTTATTGTTAGGTGATAACTTGGCAGGTGGACAAGTTTTCCCTGAAGTCCATTTGACAATGGAGTCAGAGGAAACACAGATGAATTCTAACACAGATTCTTCCTGTGTTGTGACTAGAGCTATGGCTAAAAAGATTGATGCACAGAATGACGTTGTTACTCATGACTATTCAACTCAGGATTCGAGTTTTGAGGATGTGTCAGAGACTTTCTTACCTTCATTGTTTGAACAAGATTCTTGGAGTAAGTCTGACTATGAAGATTTATCTCTGTCTTGGAAGGAGATGATAGCAGAGCAGAGCAGACACCTGAGATTATAAAATTAAGAGAACAAGCTCTACCAGATAGTGTAATTGAGAAGGTGCCAGTAGGATATTACTTTGAAAAAGGAGTGTTGATGAGGAAGTGGAGATCACCTACAATTTCTGCAAGTGATGAATGGAGTATTGTTTACCAGGTAGTTGTCCCTAAAGTTTATCAAAATGAGATTTTGACTTTAGCTTATAGTGTCTCCTTAGGTGGACATCAAGGGGTAAGGAAAACTGTGGACAAGATTTTAAAACATTTTTACTGGCCTGGTCTAAGAAAAGATGTGGCGATGTTTTGTAGGATGTGCTATACTTGTCAAATTGTGGGTAAACCAAATCAAGTTACACCAGTGGCTCCATTACAACCTATTCCAGCATTTGGTGAACCATTTTCTAAAGTTATTATAGATTGTGTAGGTCCATTACCAAAGACAAAAACTGGTTATCAGTATTTGTTGACTATTATGTGCACTGCGTCTAGGTTTCCAGAGGCAGTACCACTTAGGAATATAACAGCTAAAACGGAAACAAAGGCTCTTATAAAATTATTTACTAATTTTGGGTTGCCTAAGGAAATACAGTCTGATCAAGGCAGTAATTTTATGTCTGCATTGTTTCAACAGATAGTTTATAAATTGGGAGCTAAGCAAATCACTTCATCTGCATACCATCCAGAATCGCAAGATGCCTTGGAGAGGTTTCATTCTACCCTCAAGAATATGATTAGGACATATTGTGTGGAAAATGAAAGTGATTGGAATGAGGGTATAAACTTACTTTTATTTGCAGTAAGAGAATTGGTACAAGAATCCTTAGGTTTCAGTCCATTTGAACTTGTATTTCGGCATAGAGTTAGAGGACCTTTAGCTTTATTAAAGGAACAGTGGATTAGTAAGGAAGTACACACTAATTTGTTGGACTATGTTTTGAAATTTAAGGACAGGTTACATAAAGCTTGTAGTTTAGCCAAGGAAAATTTAAAATTGCTCAGGAGAAAATGAAAACCTGGCATGATAAAGAAGCTAGAATGAGGATGTCTGAGCCCGGAGATAAGGTGCTGGTTCTTTTCCCAATGCAAACAATTCCTTTACAAGCTAGATTTCATGGTCCTTATGAAATTGTGTCTAAAACCAATTATGTGGATTACATGATAAAAACTCCAGATCATAGAAGGCCAACACAACTTTGCCATATAAATATGATAAAGCCATATTATGAGAAACAATCTGCTACTATGACTGTTGTGGTTAATGATAATGAGTTTGATCTCACTAGGAACATGACAGATGATTCATCTGAATTTCATTCCAAATCCAATATTGTTTCTGTCAGGTTACCAAGCTCAACCATTCTGGAAAATATTGATGAGAAATTAGCACATTTACAGCCAGAGCAGAAACAGCAGATGAAGAAATTAATTTTTAAATATAAGGATTTGTTTCCAGATGTTCTGAGAAGGACTACTATAGCTTCACATGATGTAGATGTTGAAGATGCCAAACCCATTAAACAACACCCATATAGGATGAACTTAGAAAAATGTGAACTTGCTGCGAAAGCAACTAAATCTATGTTAGAAAATAAAATTATTAGACTTTCTAACGTGAATTGGAGTTCACCTTGTTTTATGGTGCCAAAACCAGACGGTAGTATCAGGTTTTGTATGGACTATAGGAAGGTGAATACTGTAACGAAAATAGATGCATATCCAATTCCTAGAGTAGATGATTGTGTAGGTAAAGTTGGAAAAGCAAAGTTCCTTACAAAGGTTGATTTATTGAAAGGGTATTGGTGTGTTCCACTAACGGATAGAGGTAGAGCGATTTCTGCATTTGCAACTCCATCTGGGCTCTATGAATATAATGTTCTTCCATTTGGGTTGAAGAATGCCCCAGGTACTTTCCAGAGGATGATTAACTCTGTGATTCAGGGATTGAAAGATACTGATGCTTATATTGATGATTTAGTGACAGGAAATGATACTTGGGAAGCACACATTATTGCGGTGGAGAAATTGTTTGAAAGGCTTTCAAAAGCTAACTTGACTATTAATTTGGCCAAGAGTGAATTCAGACATGCCACTGTGACTTACCTTGGTTATGTTGTGGGTCAAGTTAAGGTAGCTCCTGTTCAGGCAGAAGTTTGGGCAATTTTAGAGATTCCCACTCCAACGGGGAAAAAAACTCTTGGGAGATTCTTGGGAATGGTAGGATATTATCAAAAATTTTGTAAGAATTTTGCTAATGTTGCCCTTCCATTAACCAACCTCTTGAAGAAGAATGAGAAGTTTGTGTGGACAGTGCCTTGTCAAGAAGCATTTGAGAAATTGAAAACTATGATATGTCAACAACCTGTGGTCAAGGCACCTGACTTTGAAAAGCCTTTTTCATTAGCTGTAGATGCTAGTGATGAGGCTGTAGGAGCAGTATTAATGCAAAGGGATGGGGGTGATGAAGTTGATCATCCCGTGGCTTACTTTTCTAAGAAATTTAATAAGCATCAAAGAAACTATTCGAAAATAAAGAAGGAATTGTTATCTCTTGTTTTAGCTTTAGAACATCTTGACATATATGTTGGTACAACTCAAAAAACACTTATAGTTTACACTGATCATAATCCGTTAGTCTTTCTGAGTAAGATGAAAAGCAAAAACAGAAGGTTATTAAATTGGAATTTGATGTTACAAGAGTACAATATTGTGACCACTCATATTAAAGGTAAAGATAATGTGATTGCTGATTGTCTATCTTGATGTTGAATATACAATGTAATTTTTTTTATGGAGTGATTTTTTTTTAACATTTGTAACACTCCTACTGTACTGTAAGTTGTAAGATGCTATATGATAATACTATGAATACTGTGTATGTTATAAAATTTATACATTTGTTTTTTTTTCTGGTAAATAATTGTTAAAATTTTGTTCTTGACAGACCAAATTTTTTTTTGGAGGGAGGTGTTACGTACCCGTGGGTATCTTGTACTTGTCACGTGACAGTGGTGTTGAAGCTATACTGGACCTAAGGTAATGGTCTTGTGATGGTGGAGTGACATCATTTTCCTGCCAGTAGAGGTCATGTGACAGTTTTTTTTTCAACAGGGTATAAAAGGAGGACCCCTCCCTGCGAGGAGGGGCAGTTTGTGGCTGGATTTGGCATTTTGACTCCATGCTATTGCGTGGTCCAATATTATGACGCAGTTCTGTTGTAAGGTGGAGTTTTATTTAATGCCCAAAGTTTAAAAGGTCATTGCCGACAGTTTCTTTATAATACTGCCAGTTAAAAATCAGTGGAGAGTGAAGATCAGAGTTCGGGAGCTAAAAGACTTTCTTACCTTCAAAAAAAACCCTGCCTCACTTATATATCTGTTGTTGCTGAATCCGTAACACTGGTCAATGTACACATATCCCCCAGAGAGAGAGGGACTGAGACACCAGTCACTACAGGTATCTCCCCTAGAGGAGCAGCATTTGTGTTGTTTAGTGCTGATCAAAGGAGAGGAGTAGATGCTGGTGTTAAAGGAAACTCATTTGTGCCACCAAAGCAAAATGCTCTTGGGCAGAGGTATCAGTGTATGGGTCACTATAACTACTCTTACACTGAACATAGAACAGTGCAGAACAGTATGGGACCTTTAACCATTAATGCGGTGTCAACCATATGTCCAATTCCAAGATCAATCTAACATTTCCCTCACACATAGCCCTCCATTTTACTGTCATCAATGTGTCAATACAAATATCTTAAATATCCTGAATGTATCTGCCTCTACCAGCTCCCATAACAATACTTCCGTGCACTCTGTGTAAAATCTTACCTCTAACATGCCTCCTATACTTTCCTTCACTCACTTTATAAGTATGTGCTTTCATATTAGTCATTGGTGCCCTGGGAAGAAAGGTGCAGGCGATCCATTCTGTTTATGTCCCTTTTATATTAGAGATTTCTATCAAATCACCACTCAACCTCCTTTGATCTAAAATTAAGTCCTGCTTTGCTTAAGGTTTTTTGATAAACCATGTTCTGTAATCCTGGCAGCTTCCTGTTAAGTCTCTGCACCCTCTCTAAAGCTTTCACATCCTCCCTATAATAAGGTGACAAGAACTGAGCACAATACTCCATGTGAGGACTGACCAGAGATTTGTAGATCTTTAACATTACCTCACAGCACTTGAACTCAATCCTTTGATTAATCAAAGCCAACACATCATGTACTTTATTCAGCATATCCACCATATTAACTTACATGGCAGCTTTGAAGGGTTTATGGATGGTAAGGATCAGGCCATTGACCTTCCATTCTGCCTTGAATTCTCACCTACCAAATGGATAATTTCACACTTTTCTGGATTGAACCCCATCTGCCACTTGTCACATCACCAATCTTTGTGTCATCTGCAAACTTACAAACTCACCCTTCCACTTCCTCATCCAAGTTATTTGTAATAAATGTTCTCAATGCTGATCTGTAGCTTTCTTGCTGCGGTCATATCTCCTCCCATTCTGACACCAAAAACCAGTAGGGAAGGAAGAACCCTTCGAGTAAGTGAAGTCTCATTTGTCGTCTCTCCCGTCCTCGATTGAATTCATCCCTTCCTCATTCTGAGTCCCAGATTTGGCAACACTCTCCACCGGTTCTTGAAGAAAGATGGATGCAGTGTCCCTGTTTAGCTGTTTCTGGTTGACTCTCTCCATCATCATCCGTGAGTTATATTCTGAGCAAGTTACTGTCTTTCACTTCTCTTTCTAACCCCTGAACAAGCAAAACAGGGAAGGAGGTTTCATAAGTGGAGATGATACTGCAGCATGGATTTAGGAATCCATTGCTCCAGCAATGAGGGAGGACGTTGTCGAAGGCTTTTCAAATGAGGTCATGTGTAGACAATTTCTTGTGTCTATACTGCTTCCAGCAGTCAAAGTGGCAATTGTACAGAGATAGAACTACAGGATGTGGGTCAGATCTACAACAGATACTTGTCATCTGTACTCACTAAGGAGATTTTTGTAGAAGCAGATTTCAGGGAGGTTGTTGGTGAAACTGTATAACACAGTATCTGGCAGCTTAGACCTCTTTCACCTCAGATGGTTGAAGAAGTTTGGTGTGGGCCCCCAAATCCTAAGAACTTTCTACAGGGGCAGAATTGAAAGCATCCTGACTGGCTGCATCACTGCCTGTTTTGGGAACTGTACTTCCCTCAATCATGGGACTCTGTAAAGTGTGGTGCGGACAGCCCAGCATGGCTGTAGATGGTTACTTCCCACTATTCAGGACATTTACAAGGACAGGTATGTAAAAAGGGCCCGAAGGATCATTGAGGACCCAAGTCACCCCGAACCACAAACGGTTCCAGCTGCTTCCATCTGAGAAATGGTACCTCAGCATAAAAGACAGGTCCAACAGTTTCCAGGACAGCTTCTTTAAGTAGGCCATCAGAGTGAATAACTCAAGCTGACACATCTAGATTTCTATGCTATATTTCCTATCCTGTTCCGCATACTATTTATTATAAATTACTATAAATTGCACATTGCACATTTCGACAGGGACATAACATAAAGATTGTTACTCCTCATGGATGTAAGTAATAAAGTCTATTAATTTCAATTCAATATTTGTTGGGGTCTTTGGTCACAGCTGAGCTACAGATTATTGGAAGACAATAAATGTGATACCTGTCTTCAATGATAGCAGTGGTAAACCTGAGAGTCTAACATGAATGGTAAAGGAATTATTGAAAAAAAGAGAGATTAATGTATCAGAAAGGGAGAATTTATTCAAAGTGTGTCAACCTGGCTTAATTAGGAAAGATTCTGTCTGTAGAATTTAATGGAATGTTTTGAAGGGGAGCAAAATGTATTGATTCAGACAGTGTAGTTGACGTAAGTGACGTTGTCTAAAGTAAGACCTTTGAAATGGGAGAGTGGACTGAAAGGTCAGAGTCCACGGGATCCAGAGCGAGTTGGCAATTTGAATTCGATTGACTTTATTTCTTACATCCTTCACATACATGAGGAGTAAAAATGTGCAATTTATAGTAATTTTATAATAAATAGTATGTACAACAGGGCAGTCAGTATAGTGTAGAAATTCAATTGTATCAGCATGAATTAATCAGTCTGATGGCCTGGTGGAAGAAGCTGTCCCGGGGACTGTTGGTCCTGGCTTTAATGCTGTGCTACTGTTTCCTGGATGATAGCAGCAGGAACAGTTTGCGGTTGTGTTGGGATCTAAAATTAGCTGTGAATTAGGAGGCAGAGGGCAATGGTGGGGGTTTGCATTTGTGAACTGTAGCCAGTCATGTCCCACAGAGATCAGTGCTGAGATCCTTGTGTCTGATGTAAATGGATCATGAATGTCGGACGTTTGGCGAGTTGTACATAGATGACACCAAAATTGGCCAGTTGCTGACAGTAAGGGGAACAATCGATTCCCTCACCAGATGATGTTGATCAGCTGTTAAGGTGGGCAAAGACAGATAGAATCTAATCCTGATTAAGATGAGATGATAGCTTTGGGGAACTGAACAGGGAAGGACATTCACCATGAATGGGAAGACCCTCGGTATTATAGAGGAACAGAGGATTCTTGGTGTACAAGTCCAAGTATTGCCGAATTTGACAGCAGTCAGATAGGGTGATGAGAATGGATTTGGCATGCTTGCCTTCATTGTGTAGGACACAGACAAGAGTTACACCATTATGTTGCAACGTTACAAAACACAGGTAGTACAAGTTTGGCATATTGTGTACAACCGCAAAGGGTGTGATTGCACTGGAAAGGATGCAGAAGAAATTCTTGGATCTTTGGATGGAAGATTTCAGTGATGAGGGGAATTATATGCTGGTGTGATTTCCTCGGATTGAAGGAGACTATGGAGAGATATTGTAGCTATGGTGGCATCCGTTAGTCTTGCGAGACTATGGATCGGCACCTGGAATGGTTTCCAGGGCGCAGGCCTGGACAAGGCTGTATGGAAGACCGGCAGTTGCCCATGCAGCCAGTCTCTCCTCTCCACAACACCGATGTTGTCCAAGGGAAGGGCAAGGGCCAATACACTTTGGCACCATTGTCGTCGCAGGAGTTGCCAGAACGAGGTTGAAGGCAACGTTGGACTGCCTTAGGGACTCCAGCTCCGGATTTGTCCTCAGGGTTTACTCCCGAAGCCTTTCCCATGAGTGGGTATGGCCGCAAGGCAGCGGAGGTTTGAAATCAGAGTTTTCCCTCTCTTAGATGGACTGCCTTCCCAGGCTGACGAGCTCCATCTACCTGAAGCACTGGTTTTAATGCGCCAGGACCCGCCTTCGCCCCTTCTCCTGTCAGTAGAAACAGTTCCGCTGGGCTTAGAGGCTAAGCCACATGAGAAGGCCAGGAGTTGGACTTGGTTGTCAGAGGCTATTTGAGGCTCATGCCCTGATGAACACTTTTAGATAGTGGGAGCTTGTCCCCACTATCACTCCTTGGCTTGACAACCTTATTGTAGCCATGTAACTAATGATAAATAATGTGATGTATGAATGGGCCGAGGACATAGGGTAACAGAGGAAATGAAACAGATTGACATTAGGAAGGAAACGGTGATGAGCAGACTGATGGGACTGAAGGCTGATAAATCCCCGGGTCCAGATGGTCTGCACCCTAGGGTACTAAAGGAGGTGGCCCCGGAAATTGCGGATGCATTGGTAATCATTTTCCAATGTTCCTTAGATTCAGGATCAGTTCCTGAGGATTGGAGAATGGCTAATGTTATCCCACTTTTTCAGAAAGGAGGGAGGGAGAAAACAGAAAACTATCGTCCTGTCAGCCTAACATCAGTAGTGAGGAAGATGCTAGAGTCCATTATTAAAGATGAAATAATGGCATATCTAGATAGCAGTGATAGGATTGGGCCAAGTCAGCATGGATGTACCAAGGGCAAATCATGCTTGACTAATCTATTGGGGTTTTTCGAGGATGTAACCAGGAAGTTAGACAAGGGAGATCCAGTGGATGTAGTGTACCTCGATTTTCAGAAGGCATTTGATAAGGTCCCACATAAGAGATTGGTGGGTAAAATCAGAGCTCATGGCATTGGGGGGAAGATATTGACATGGATAGAAAACTGGTTGGCAGATAGAAAGCAAAGGGTAACAGTGAATGGGTGTTTCTCGGAATGGCAGATGGTGACTAGTGGGGTGCCACAGGGCTCGGTATTGGGACCACAGCTTTTACAATTTACATCAATGATTTAGATGAAGGCATTGAGAATAACATCAGCAAGTTTGATGATGATACTAAGCTGGGTGGCAGTGTGACATGTGATGAGGATGTTTGGAGAATTCAGGATGACTTGGATAGGCTGAGTGAGTGGGCAGATACTTGGCAGATGACGTTTAATGTGAATAAGTGTGAGGTTATCCACTTTGTGAGTAAGAACAGGAAGGCAGATTATTATCTGAGCGGTAAGGGAGAAATACAAAGAGATCTAGGAGTCCTTGTTCATTGGTCACTGAAGGTGAATGAGCAAGTGCAGCAGGCAGTGAAGAAGGCTAATGGAATGTTGGCCTTTATTACAAAGGGAATTGAGTTCAAGAGCAAGGATATTCTTTTGCATTTGTACAGGGCCCTGGTGAGACCACACCTGGAGTATTGTGTACAGTTTTGGTCTCCAGGGTTAAGGAAGGACATCCTGGCTATAGAGGAAGTGCAGCGTAGATTCACGAGGTTAATTCCTGGGATGTCCAGACTGTCTTACGCAGAGAGGTTAGAGAGACTGGGCTTGTACACGTTGGAATTAAGAAAATTGAGAGGGGATCTGATTGCAACTTATAAGATTATTAAGGGATTGGACAAGGTAGAGGCAGGAAATATGTTCCAGATGCTGGGAGAGTCCAGTACCAAAGGGCATGGTTTGAAAATAAGGGGTAGGTCATTTAGGACAGAGTTAAGGAAAAACTTCTTCTCCCAGAGAGTCATGGGTGTCTGAAATGCAGTGCCTCGGAAGGCAGTGGAGGCCAATTCTCTGGATGCTTTCAAGAAGGAGCTAGATAGGTATCTTATGTATAAGGGAATCAAGGGATATGGGGACAAGGCAGGAACCGGGTATTGATAGTAGATGATCAGCCATGATCTCAGAATGGCAGTGCAGGCTCAAAGGGCTGAATGGTCTACTTCTGCATCTATTGTCTATTGTCTATTGAATATGTAAGATGGAAGGTATGTTTCTCTCCACAGTAGT